>NW_011369945.1:1998429-2013790 GCF_000735185.1 Notothenia coriiceps
CCAATGGGTAGAGGTGGACCCCATATGGGGTATATGAGGAGGGCCACCCATGGGAAGCGGAGACCACCCATGCGCTAAGATGTGAGGACCAATGGACATGCACTGGGAAGACCCTGACATCGGCAGAGTTACGGGAGGAAGGGCCGCATCATTACTGTGACGAATGTGAGATATCCTGATAAGGGAGACATCAACCTCATTTCCACTCGAGCCTGGGGACCGTCCCTACGTAAGGTTCATCCTGGTTTCATCCAAGGTCGAGCGTTATGCCTGCGCATGGCAGATATAGTAAGCCATCTTAACGCTATTAGCACAAGGACTAAACATGCGATGACAGTTGACCGAAATGGATCCCACATGCACCCGGACATCGAGCCTCATACAGTCCTCTCGATGCTTCTCTGATGCAGCGAAGAGTGTAAAGGCACGGCGTGCCCCCCACCTAACACAGAATTGATTCTATAATGTACGTCCAATCGTCACAATGACGGGCATGGAAAAAGTTTAGGACTGGCAACCGCTCATGAGAAAACAGACGAACCTCCTCACGCGTATATAACCGCATGCGATGACACAGTAGAAAAATCCATAGATTAGCCGCACCGTTATATAAGCCGCAGCGTCGAAAAATGGGAAAAAAGGCGCGGCTTATAGTCCGAAAATTACGGTATTTAAAAGATGTGTGTGACCACAGTGTTTTAAACGAACTTGCATAATCAGTGATGATACATTCTTTCAACAATGCACTTCTAGTATTGGGGCTTAAATTGTTAAGCTAAAATAGCCAAGTGTTATTTTAATTAAATTACCTTCAGAACATTCCTGATGTCTGCTGGGATCTCCAAACCAAGAAGACCAGCAGGAAGCTCGGCTGGGATGTCGGCCGATGCAGACTGGGGTGCAGTAGCAGGTGTCTTCCCTTCATGCAATTCCCTGTAGACCCAAAATAAGTTAAATTCGCCAAAAAGCTCTCCCTTAAATCCATTTGAACATAAAGTACAAGAGGTAATACACTGAATTGCAGAGGACTGCAGTGTGCAAAGGCAGGCTGGCCCAACTTTATAAGATGTTTTTTTAATGATTTTATAAAAATATATACCGTTCACATTCACTGTTTACGCGTGGTGGCAGCAAACTCAGAAGTGGATATTTAGAATATTTGGGAAATAAAAACAAGAATAATTCATTAATTAATGATGAAGTTCTAGAAATAAGGCCTACCTTATAAGTTTAAGCTCTTGGGCAGCTTTCAAGATGATCTCATGTTGACGTTGGGAGAGTGCAAGTACATTTGATCCACTCGATCCTTGTGATTCTGGGTCATGTTCTGGCAAGTTTGTGACGGGTGCAGCAGCAGCAGGTAAGAGAGTCTCTTCTCTGGGATCTTCATAGCGAGGCCTGCGATTCTCATACTCAGCAGGATACCCTCTCACTGGTGATGGAGAAAGTCTTGAAGGCCTGTCCCATTCTGAAGGTGGAGCTGATGGCGGGTATGGCTGGTCATCCTGGCGATATGCTGGCTCATCTCTATACTCCCGAATTCTGAGTTCTCCTCTTCCCCTGTCATGCTCATCATAAGAATGTGGGTGAGCTCTTTCTCTTTCTTCTCTGTAGGGCTCTGGGCGTGGCATGCGGGGGGGATAATCCCTCTCAGGAGGTGCACGCTCTCTGTCCCATTCAGACTCATAGCCATACTTGGCCTCATGCCGATAGTCACCAGGAGGATGGTCCTGTGGTGGCCTCCAGCGACCGTGTTCTCCATGACCATAATCCTCCACGAAACCCTCTTTATGTCTATCTTCATATTCCTCATGTGTTGGACCTGGCTGAGACATGCCTCGGGCCATCCCTCTACCCATAGGTCTCCGCCTCATTCCTTCAGGATCAATGATCTCATGTGGAGGCAGAGGAGGTTCTCTGCCATGAGGCGGTTCTCTGCCATGAGGAGGTTCTCTGCCATGATGCGGTTCTCTGCCATGAGGAGGTTCTCTGCCATGAGGCGGTTGCCAGTCTAAATCTCTCTCCATGCCTTCACTGTACATTGGGTCCTCTATAGAATCAATCACTTTGTGAGGTGGGGGTGGCACGCCATGCCTTTCTCTTCCTGCATCAGGATGCATCGGGTGGCTATGAGGCTCATGTCCGGGGTGCATTGTGGGATCCATTTCGGTATCATCCATGTTTATTCCTTGGCCTAATGCCTCATGATCCATTGGGCCATGCGCTGGATGAGGGGGGCGCCCTCGTCCTTGGTGCATGAAACCAGGATGACCAGGTGGAGGACGGCCCCGGCCAGGTGGAAATGGGGGTCTCATGCCTCTCATAGGAGGTCTCCTTTCGTCCCAGTAAGGATCGCCTTCCTCCGGGTACTCTGCCGACTCAGGGTCTTCCCAGTACATGTCCATTGGTCCTCCTCTTCCCATGGGTGGTCCTCCTCTTCCCATGGGTGGCCCTCCTCTTCCCATATGGGGTCCACCTCTACCCATTGGGGGTCCTCCTCTACCCATCGGGGGTCCTCCTCTACCCATTGGGGGTCCTCCTCTACCCATATTTGGACCTCCTCTACCAAAAGGCGGTCCCCCTCTACCAAAAGGCAGTCCCCCTCTACCAAAAGGCGGTCCCCCTCTACCCATAGCTGGACCTCCTCTCCCCATTGGTGGCCCTCCTCTCCCCATTGGCGGCCCCCCTCTACCCATAGATGGACCTCCCCTCCCCATAGGAGGACCACCTCTCCCAAAAGGTGGTCCTCCTCTTCCCATATGGGGCCCTCCTCTCATCATCGGGGGGCCTCCTCTCCCCATAGAGGGTCCACAAAATGGCTCTTCATAATACTCTTCCTCTGCTGCGTAGTGATATCCATCTTGCATCCACATTTCTTCAGGGGGCTCCTCTGATTCCTCATCACCACACTCCTCATATGAAGGATCTTGCCAATGATACTCCTCCTGTTCTTCTGGCATCCCCAAGTTTTCTTCAGGTGGCATGTAGTCATACGGCATTTCCTCAATCTCCCCTCCAAGTGGTATAGAGTTAGGTCCCCTGAAATCTCCATGCCCCATTTGCCCACGCCCTCGACCTTGCACAGGTCCCGGTGGCTGGCCTCGTCCCCTTCCAGGAGGATGCCTTGGTTGATCTGGTCTTGACTGCATCTGGCCAGTCTCCTGTTGGATTCCTGAGGGCTTTGGAACCTGTGGGGTTTTGTTTTTTGTCAATGGCCCATCAGGTTTGAGCAAACTTTGTGCAGCAGGATTTTTTGATGCGACAGAAGAGGGAGCAGTTACAGAAGAGGGAGCAGTTACAGAAGGTTTGTTGTTACCAGGTTTGGGTTTCTCACTTTTGTTAGAAGCATGATTGTCCTCTGATTCCTCAGGCTTTGTGCTGGTATTTAATGTCTGAGGAATGGGGTCCTTCTGGACAAAAAAGCCCTCAGTTCCAAGTAAGTTGTCATCTGTCAAGTCATCAGAATTGGCCTTATCACCAGGTTTTGATTTACCTTTTTCTTTTTCAGACTGTAGCTGCCCGGCTGTCTTTCCAGGAGTCTTCAAGTCTGTAGTGGCAGGTTGTGCCTTAGGTTGGACTACTTGCTGTTGCTGCTGGGGCCCAGGTGGGCGTTCAAAAGGCGCGGGGCCAGGAGGCCTTTGGGGCTGGTCAAACCTAGACGGCGGCCCAAATCTGGGGGGGCCATCAAAGCGTTGCCCTGGTTGGTCAAATCTTGGTGGACCATCAAAGCGGTGCCTTTGTTGGTCAAATCGAGGGGGGCCATCAAATCGCTGCTGTTGTTGGTTGAACCTTGGGGGGCCATCAAACCGCTGCTGTTGTGGGTTGAACCTTGGGGGGCCATCAAAGCGCTGCTGTGGTTGGTTGAACCTTGGGGGTCCATCAAAGCGGTGCTGCGTTTGTTCGAACCTTGGAGGACCATCAAAGCGATTTGGCTGGTCAAATCTTGGAGGACCATCAAACCCTTGCTGTGGCTGGTCATATCTAGGGTTGTTTCCAGTGGGAACAGCAGGACTATAGAAATAGCAAGAAAACATTATTACTAATCATTATTTATCTTAGAGACATTCACTGATACCCTCACAAAATAAGTAAAAACATAATTTTGGTAAATATGGGAATACTTAAATAGTCCGACTAAATTCAATTACCATAAAATTATTTTAATAAACATTTTAGCTGGATTTTAAACCAAAAAAAGCCAATTACAGTACTACAAAACAGCCATACTAACCGTGGACCGCTGACACTGTTGCTTGTTGGCTGAATAGCAGGGGGACCTGGGGGTCTGACTCCTAAGCCAGCAGGGCCGGAGCCTCTCACAGGGGGTCCAGCAGGTGACTCTGAATGTGGTCCAAAGCCAGTGGGAGGTGGACCTTGAGAGTTTGGACCAACACCAGCTGGGGAATGCTGCAAACCTGGTATTGCTGTGTGCTGCTGCATGTGAATGTCTTGTCCAGGGTAATGGCCAAACTGTCCCATCATCCCACTACCATACTGGTTTGAAGCGAATGGCACCATGGCAGTGAGTGTGGCCACCCTTTCTTGAAGGTGCGCATTGGTGGCGTTCATCTGCTCCTGCCACTGCTTCCATTGGCGTTCATAGTCCTGCAGTTGATCTTTGTGGGGATAGGTCTTAAACTGTTCATACCACAGGACAAAGGAGCGATCCCACTCTTGGAATAAGGGGGTGAACTGCTGCCGTTGCATTTCATAGTGCCTGAGCTGCATTTCAGCAGACATTGACTGCAACAAAGAACATTTGGGTTTGAGTTTTTCGGTAATGATCTTATTGGTACATGCAGAATAAAGAAACAACTGGGGCATGAGATGTAAACTAATGTGGCTCCACGATGATGCTTGAGTTTTTACAGTACAGGGTGGTTGCAGTTCCTAAATAATATTACCTTCACCATTGGTTTTCTGTGGAAAATATTCAGATGAATAGTAGTTTTCAAATAAACAACCACTTACCGCTAGATTTGCAGGTTGCTGAATCAGCTGTTGATATTTTTCCAGGATCTGCTGAAGCTTTTCGTGTTGTTGCATGAGAGCCTGGTATTGTAAGCCGACTCTTTCTTGCTGCACCTTTTGCCACTGCGCTGCTGCAGCCTGTAACTCCTGGAGGCGGGCAGCCTCCTCTGGGTCTTCCAAAGCATCACTCTTTAAACACAAACAAGACAAGATTGGAGCATATTTATGTAGGGATGGGTATCGTTAAGGTTATAACGGTACTACTACTTTTATCGATACCGCTTATCGGTCCGGTCTTTTAACGGTACTCTTATCGGTTCTTTTGGAGAGAAAAAAGTTCAAATTTCTGATTGACTGGGCGAATTGCAAACCACGCCCCGTAAAACTATGAAAAGTTTTGTGAAGCCGCCATTGTATTTGCTGGCATTAGCATTATTAGCATTAGCCCTGCGCACCAACGGAGAGAGAATAACTTATGGCAACACAAAAGAAAACATGGGAGCGGTGGAGTGATGAGGAGGTGTCGGCGTTCTGGCGATTTAATCCGGGGGCTTCCGGCCAGGGGACTTCAGGTGGCAGTATACGCCGTGAAGTTGTTTGCGGTCTGCCAGTAAACCCAAAGCAGAAGAAGAAGAAGTGACGTCAGCGGCTTCATTTGCGTAATCTTCCCTCAGGGAACTTATTCCGGTGTGAAAGCGATCTGCTCTTTAGTTCCATGGGGGAACTAAGTGCTAGGAACTAAGTACGGCAAAGTACTTAGGGGCGTTCACACCAAGTTTTTTTCCCACAATAGTTCATGAGAACTCTTTTAGTTCTGATGAACTAAAGCAGATCGCGTTCACACAGCAATGAGTTCCAGGGGGTGGATTAGGCTAATGAAGCCGCTGACGTAACTTCTTCTTCTTCTTCTGCTTTGAGTTTACTGGCAGCCCGCAAACAACTTCACGGCGAGTACAGTAGGTGGCGGTATGCACCTTAAAGTTGTAATCCGTCAAAAAACCGAGAGAAGAAGAAGAAAAACTTCCGCTTCCGCTGTATATGATGCGTCTGTTTACCTTCCGACCTCAGATATGATGGAGTTGACACGCGCACAGCCCTTATGAGGCATCTGAACAGCATGTAAATTGACAATAAAGCTGATCTTTTGTACTGTGCTTTTGGTTCTCTTTTATTTACCACAGTCAACAGACATAATTACAATAGTGCAGACACACCTTAGGGCAAAGATGAAATGTCAGTATCAAAACAGTGTGGCAATATAATAACTAACTGTGCCAGGTGTGTCGTATGCACAGTAAATAGGCTCAGCAGTTAAGCACATATCCTCCTGAGAGAACTGCATCCGTCTGCAATGGAACCCTAACAAAACCTACGTGTTGTTTTGGCCCATATTGGACTCCATTTGTGTTGTGTAAAATGGAGGAAAATAAAAAGTTAGGCAAATCCCCCATGCTCCTCCTCAGAGGACATTCATAAAAACATTTAGTTTTAGGTCAAATAATTATTACACTGCTCTGAAACTCACTGCACTAACTCCTAAGATGTTCCCTTAATATAATTAATTAAAAATATGAACTCACAACACTGGTAATTACAAACTTAACCATTTCTCTTTCTATAAATAGTGCTTGTGGTTGATGGACGCCATTTTGAAATACAATGAAATTATCTTTTTCAAAGCCACATTTGTGCGGTGGGACACAATAAAATGAGCTTCGCCAGTTTATACCGATTAAAACATGATGTTATCAGAATCATCACTTACATGTGGATGTATAGGATGCTACACAGGTCACTGTAAAGATAAAGTGTCTGGAGAAAAAAGCAAGATACAGGATCTGTTTAATCGCCCATGTAGGTTCTCTTCTAATTTATCAGGCAGCAGATCAATAAGTGTCAGTAGTATCAAAACAATATAATACAGTGGCAAAATATAAAAATAACAATAATAGGTAGGCTCAGCAGTTAGACCCACCTTAGTGCTAAGTATGTATCAGTATTTATAACAGTGGCATTATATATATAATAATTAATACAAAATGGACTGTCCCAGATGTAGGGGATTATTTTTGTCCCGGCATTACTTAGCGCTGTAGACAATTCCCATAGCCGCTAACTTTACCGAAATACAGTTGTACATTTCGCGTTGGAAACTGCCTCAGTAGAAGTCTCTGGAATCGCGTCGTCGCGAGTAAATCCCAGAAGCGGCGACACCATCATCATCACTCCCACCGCTCGCTGATTTATTTGGTGTTGCCATAACTGCTTTCACCAAAAGTATATCTCTTCGTTGGTGTGCGCTGGCGCTGAGATTTTAATGGCGAGTAAATACAATGGCGGCTCCAAAACCTTTTCAGAGATTTACGGGGCGTGGTTTGCAATCCGCCCAGCCAATCAGAAATACGAACCAATTGTCTCGACGAAAGTCCCTACTCTCTAGGCAGGGAACTGAAAAGGGGGTAAAAATTGGTCTGATAAAACTAATTTAGTTCAGGGGGGCTTTTTGGTGTGAACGCAAATATGATCTGAGATTCTGATGAAATATTGTGGGAAAAGTACTCCGGTGTGAACGCGCCACTTAGTGTGAATGCGGACTATGGCAACCATCCACCAAAAGTTTGGCAGGAAATCCGGGATGACATGCAACCACACAACATCAGAAAAACTTTTCAGCGTTTATCTAAAAGTTATATTTTCACGCATGACTTATAATCTCTTAGCTGTCTGCACTTATATTGAGTTATTTGAGTTGCAATACCTACTGCAATTTGAAAGATTACTTTTCGCATTCGTTAGGAAAGAGCAAAGGGGACAACTTATTTTTGCATTTGCAGTTGTAAGTCCAAACACCTGAGGTAGAATAGGTAGAGTGTCCTTTACTCAAGAAAGGTTTGAATTGTTACAATCACACCTCTGTATAAATTAAACAGATGCTTACCTTTCCCTCACTCAGGTGGTGAGGGAAGCTGGAGCGCCTCTGAGGGGTGACAGGTGCGCCTCTCTGGTGTCAGATGGAGGCAAGGATGAGGAACTGCATGGCCAGAGGCGGATGGTGAACCATGACGCACCAATCCCTCTTTCTGATTCTGTTCATTGGCCTTCATCACGCTTAACTTTCGTCATTTCGCAAGAAACGGACTTGAACAGAACGATTGCTGTTAAATGACATCTCCACAAGAAACACTATACCAACGACATGCATGCACACACAGCAGCACAAGTACACATATGCCGTTCATTTAAGGGACAAGACAAAAGAGGCACAACTCCTTGTTCATGGCAAACGTTGGGTAATTATGGAGATCTGACTAAATGGCTATTAAGATGCTATAAAAGTTATCAATCAGATCTTTAGAAAAGGAGAACGTACAAAAACACATTTAAGATGGAAAATATATTGAAACCAGCTGACAGTTTGATCTATTGCGTCTGTAGACATCATCATAAATTCACAAAGTTAGCATCTAACGTCAACCAAAGTATCCGCGACACTTTTGAGCGAATGATTCCGACACCATGACACAGAGGTACCGTATGACGAAAGCTCCAGTATGTCCCTGCACAATGATCAGGTTCAACAATATGGTCAGTCGTGTATCTAACAACAAATAGAAGTGAAAGTACAAAGGGGTCTTAAACCAAGAAATAAAATCCGCATTGGCTGGTGTTTCATTTGACAACGGGATCGTTCAGATGGCGTCACGTGGTGTGCTAAAAACACTCCTGGTTAGCTTTCCGCTAGAAATTTTAATCCCAAAATGGCAAAAGAACGGCGAAAAAAAACCGTTCACAGAGAAGACACACAAATTGTCACTTGCACGAAGCGAGGTTCATACAAAAAACAAACGACCCCGAACAATGAAAAGCCTTCACCGGAGTGCGTCGATGCGGGGCAAGCTATCATTCCAAATAACAGGAGAGTTTAGGTAGCGGCCTCACAAGCAATCTTTCAAGGTCATTTCCTCAAAATGAGTTTTCTCCTAGCTCCCGAAATGTCCACTTCAGTAGCCACGTAGATACACCAAACCTTCCAGTTAATTCCTATCAATATTATGAAGGCTTTTACAGAAGGGTTTGTTCTATATAAATTCATAGCCTGATTATACAACATTGCATACTGCTAAATTACATTGCAAATTGATTTTTGGGCTGTTGACAGATTCTGATTATGGAGTGATAAAAAGAGTTAAGCAGGGGTTAGACATTAAGGGAAAATGCCACCTGGCCCTCCGGGCCGGTGAATTGGTAATTATCACTGGCCGCCACAATTGTACCACTGGCAAGGAGCATTCGCAAAAAATCGACTAATAATGAAGAAAATTACACACATTGTTGCAATAGTAATTTATGCTAACTACATTAGCTAAGCTTGGTACTACACATGTGAATCATAGTTCTTCCTACTTTCCTCATTTGATCATATTTGGGTTTATTCAAAATATATATTAGTGGTCATTGTAAAACATTTCGAATATTATATGAGTATTATTATTTATATAATGCGCTTTCGCCGTCATTAAGGAGTAGAATGAATGGCTATGTAGTTAGCATTAGATTGAACGCTGCATTATCATAAATGCCTGGACATTTCCCTATAGCAATACCTTTTATATTTCTACTCTCACTTACTTGTCAGCATAGGTCGGCATTGATGTAAAGAGCGCGACAGAAGACGCTTGTTTATATGGCATCATATTGAAGAGGTGGCAGTGATCGTCAATAAAAACCCAGGAAGTAAGCGCGCTGGTTCGCTCCGCAAAAAAGCAAAGGGACTTCTCCACAGGGGTTTTTGGAAAATAGCTGGAAATAAAGTCTGTGGAAAACGAACGCTGTTTGATAAAGCAGGTTTTGTTGCTAGCCGGATAATCTCCACATGTCTATCCTCTACTTTATAATTCTAATCTAAATCTAATCGATAGATTATACAAAGTTTTTAGGAAGCGCCGTCACTGCAGCCACTAGAAGCAACTCGCATCGACAAAGCTGGCGAAACGTTCTCCCCTCCTCTTCTCATGCTCCCTGTCACTCTCCCTTTAAATCCTCCGGTGACTTCTTTTATTGAAAGATGTTTTTGGCCCGNATTTTAAGTTCCCGATACGATTTGCTCAAGATCTCTTTTTTTTAACAGAATGAGCTGCGGACAAATGACTGAAAAATATTTCTGTAAAAATCCCTTCAAATAAATAAAAATAAAGTGCAGCTTGAAATGTATGCTCTGCTCGATCAAGAGACTAGATCTATGGATACAGCTCTCTACACTCTGAAGTGACAATTTAATAAAAATACATAAACAGTATTTACTTTTACAAGCTAATTAACAGTTTCATCTCCACTGTACATCCGGGTCTCTGATTTGATTTAGTTCCAATAAATTGTAATATTCTAACCTTTTTTTTGAAGGGGGAGACACAGGGGGGTCCCTGGTCAGTGTTACGGGGGCACTGGCCTCTGTGGCCCCCCCTAGAACCGCCCCTGCGAGTCTCGCACACACACACAGAGCTTGAATGAAACACAGACCCAGTAGTACTTGTATTATCAGTATGACAGATCACCACTGGGCTTTCAACTAAAGACACAGCCACACATTTCGGCATGTGTACAGCTCCTTATGGGTAGTGCAATGTTTGAAGTGCCGGAGCGGCGTTCCGGCAGCGCTACACGGCATCACGGATGTCCGAGTTGTCCAGTGTGTTGGTTTCCCAGGGCGTTTCGTCGGACGTCTGCACTGAGGAGAGCAGCTGCCATGGCAAGTTGTTGTTCTAGATAGCGTTCAATCATGTCCAGACTGCTGTTCCAGCGAATCAAATCAAAATGTGTTCATGCCCTGTGCCGTTTAGAAAAGTACATCGCGAATAATTTTTTAGCTCAACCGATTTTCATCTTAACGCATCTGTAGCGATTTTTAACCGATTCACGATACATCGTTACATCCCTAGTGTTAATCAATACCATTCAACAACATGTCAATATATATTTTTATCCTGGAATATATAATGACTGAAAAGTATAAATACATTCATGTCCCTTTACCATTCAAATAATATGGTACATCTGAACTAGAACAATTCGATCTAGTCAACAACAAATGTTGTCCCATTCAACATAAAAAAAGACAGGACGGTGCAGTACACACCAAGACACACCAATCTGAGAAGGGCGACACGACGCTCATCGGCGGCCTGACATCTATCTACACCGAAAATCAGCTTGGTGTGTAAGGACCTTTAGAGAAAGCGTTTCATGTCCCTGGATCAAGCTGTTCTGGAGATTTAAGAAAAGCTTTAAATTGTTGTCTATTCTTTCTTGTTTTGGCTGAAGTGAGCATAATATGATTATGTGATGCTCACCAAAAGCATCAATATAAATGTTGCTTGTCGGAAAAACAATCAACATAGATTTTGTATTGTAAAATAATTGTGGAGAAATCCTTTTGGGAATCACAAACCCAGGGTTTGGGAAAACCTGATAAAAGCTTCAGTACAGATACAGAGGCACGTTAGATCACTATTTTATCCGTCTTTCCTGAGAGTCCCTTTGTTGTACATTTTCTTGATTTCAGTCGGAGTAGTTTATCTGTGACAGCAGGAAAGATTTACAACAAAAGAAGAAGCCAAAACTGGTTAAGCAATATAAAACAAGCTATTATAAGAAAGTGTTTGAATATAATAAACTTTATATTTTTGACTTTTTCTTGACTTTGATAAAAGACTACAAGACCTTTGCATTTTGAGTTGCTTCCACTTAGTGCCATGGTATAATTAGGAACACTGCACGTCATGCCTTCATCAGGGCTTTGTGGACATTATTGTTATTACCATTATTACTCAAATCTATTTATCTGAATATAATAAACTATAATGGTTTCATCAATCAAACCTAGAAGACCTCAACGTCTCACGTCGTGAGATTCACAAACTCAAGTTTGTTTTACGAAGACCAGAAAAGTATAATTACTGTTTCTGTCGATGGAGTCTTAGTGGTTTTAAGCAGAGCTTATTCATACGATCTACTTGTTGAAATCCCTGTTGATACTATTTTTTTTTGTATTAAGCCTTCATTTTCTATTATGCACAACTACATTTTTGCATGTTGTCATCTGAAAAACCTCAAGCCCTTTTATATCTCACACTTTACAAAGTTGTTTACATACATTACAGTCAAATCCAAGTCAACTTATGGAATCTGGCCATTTTTAAAGTAAGTGGTTAATGGTTTACAAAAATAAAAAATACCATAAACATGAAGATGCACATTCAGTGCAGATCTTCAGTTTGTGATATTGATAGTTAATAGTCTATGAAGACATTTGTATGTTACTACCGCATTTTCATATGCCAGTGGATAGATTTGCTAGTGATGTACCATGTTAACAAATCATGCCTCATGGAAGAGTCCTGCACGGGCACAACTTTTCAAACCGGACGACCCATTACCGCAATTATTTTCAGGTCAAACGCAGACCCCATTTTTCCCTGTGCATTCGTAAAGATGTATTTTTCACGCGCGCGCGTACCTGACCCCGAGCAGGACTCTCCCTCAGGGCACGGCTGGACCCTTAACAGGATTTAGTTTGTTCAAACGTCACCAGAATGGTTGTGGAGCAACTTTTTGTCTGCTTTTAAAAGAATCAGCATTTAAGGCAATATTAAGGCATTTTAAAATCACCTATATGTAAAAAACTATTATTTGATTTGTGTTGTTTGAGTTGTTATATTATAACAACTTAGAATTGTATTTATTATATATTACATATAAGAACATTTTCAAAAGTTTGAAGCAGATGTTTTTTTCAATACAGATTTTTGAATTTAAATACAATTTTGTCTTTTGATAAAAAAAAGTTTTTATTTTTTGTGAATTATGAAAATCTGAGTTTAGCAGAGTGGCCTCTCCACTTTGACAGCGACTAAAGAAATGAATTTGGTACTTTAGCAACAACAAAGATTTTTTCCAACTTTTTTTGAAGAACCCTTGATATGAAGATGGAAACTATTTCAAACTAATTATAAGGATGAATCTCATAATGAAATCTAATCAAAATATTGATCAATGAACAGGAAGCCCTGAAACCGCTCCTTTAGTGATTGGACTGTTGCCCCTATCATTTCATTTGAGCTACTTATCTTTATCTCACTGAATTATATTTTTCTCTGATATTTTCTAAATGATATATTAAATAACTGGATTAGCCTTATGTGGTGGATGGGAATACAATTAGGTGAAAATGATTCTAAAAACAATGTGTCTAAAAGTTTCAAGATTTCATGTCCTACCTTATCACCCTCTTCTTCCTCCTCTCTCTTCTCTCTCTTCGGCTCCTTGGGCTCGTCATCGGGATTGAAGTCTTCCATTTCGACCTAACAACAGAAGCACATGTTAATTTAGCTCAGTGACTAAAAAAAGGACGATTATACCATGAGAACCGCACATTCGTGAAGACCTCACCTCCTCTATAGCTGCATCCTGAAGCAGGGACCGGACATCCAATCGCACCATATGCCGAGGTGAAGCCTCCCAGTTGTTTGACATCTGTGAACAAAATTGTCTATTTAGAGCAGCACTCTATTTACATGACGCTCTGTGGACATTACTCTCGTAAAAAATGTATCTGAGAAAGTAATTTTATGTGACAGACCTTCAAAATATCCTTTAGCGTGCGCCCATGGTTGTTTCTCTTTGCACAAGTTTGAGTGTCTGCAGTTATCTCAGCAAGATATACCTTCAAATAAGAAAAACCAAACCTCTTTAGCACAGGGCAGACTGAAACAGGAATAATAAAATGACTCATTCATGAGCAGAACTCACCTCAAAGCCTTTCGTTTTGGCTGCGCTCCAGAACTGATCAAAATGTTTAACCTTGTCATTAATAGTGTCTAAAATGATGAAGGGGAAAAAGCCGTCATCCAGAGTTTTCTTAAATGTTTTCAGCATGCTGTTCCGGTACGTATCCTCCATCTCTAGCTCATATTCGTACTCAAGAACCTGAACGACAGATTTCGTTTAATTAGAGTTTATATTATAACAATAATAATTGTAATACATCTGCAGGTTGATACTGTTCTCTGATGTTTTACTGCAGGTCAGACTCACCTTGCGTTTCACTCGTCTCCCTGTGTCTGGGTCTTTCTCTACTTTCTCAACCTCCGTCATAAAATAATCGTCCAAAACGAGAACTCTTGGGGGTGCACCGCCACAATCTACTTCCTTATCCTTAATATTATCAACGAGAAAAAAAGCAATATTTGTATGTTTCCATTTGGTATTACTGTATATTGTTTATCAACATTACATTACATGATAACATTATATTACATGATTTTCTGTTATGACTACTCACCCGTATCAGCTTTGCCACGTGGCTTTTTCCGCTTCCTGGAAGCCCTCTCATTATGATGACAATCTGTGAAAATGTATTTCACAAAAATGAGTACTAGATATCACACAACTAATAGTCTGTGATGGTACATTGGGAAGCTTTGCGACATTGATAAGTACCCTCTCAGGCCGAGATGATCTTCCAGGTGGTTTGAGGATATCGTCAATATTCTTGATTTCTGGCTTTTTCTCAACGCGCGGGGCTGGCTGTGGGGGAGGTGCGAGGGGTGATGCAGTGGGAGGCCCCCTTTCCTCAGGATAACTTCTTCTTTCTCCTGTAAGAAATAATTGCAATTTAAGTTATTTCTGAATGGCATTTTGTTTAACCTTTATTGACTACTGTTACCAGATGCAGGGTTGACCATACCGTACGGTGAGGAGCTATGGCCGTACCGCTCAGGCACGCCACGGTCAGGCACGCCACGGTCGGGTCCGCTGCGCTCATATGGAGGTCTGTCATAGCCCGGCCTTCCATAATGCTCCTCTTGGTCACGACTGTCACTTCGGTCTCTCTCTCGAAGTTCCCGCTCTCTCTCCCTGTATCCTGAGCGGGGCACAGGTGCCAGTGGAGATCTACACAGAGGAGGAGCATCGTTTTGTCAACAGAATTTCTTTAAAGGTCCCATGTCATGCTTTTCCGGTTATTATCCTTCCCCTTGTGTGTTATGAAGGTTTTTATGCATGTAAACGGTCTGCAAAGTCACAAACCCTCAAAGTACACGCTGTAGCGAGTAAAACTCTAACACAGAGAATACCTGTCTATGCTGCCCCAGAACGCCTCGTTGGAGATTTCTCTTTTTCCATTGTTTTCTTCCTGGGTACTGTGACGTGCCCATACCAAAATGGACTAATCCGTGGAGCCGTTAGGTTAAGTCCGTGGATTGGTCCAAATGGATCCAATCCACGGACTTCCTCACACACACACATTCAATCTTTTCTCAGCTGCAGCTCCGCCAATTTCTCCTCCCTGAGACGGTGGGACACGGCGAGGCTGTGAGTGTGTGAGCACACACTG
>NW_011369945.1:2013819-2014595 GCF_000735185.1 Notothenia coriiceps
TGTTTTCTTCCTGGGTACTGTGACGTGCCCATACCAAAATGGACTAATCCGTGGAGCCGTTAGGTTAAGTCCGTGGATTGGTCCAAATGGATCAATCCACAGACTTCCTCACACACACACACACACACTCAATCAATCTTTTCTCAGCTGCAGCTCCGCCGATTTCTCCTCCCTGAGACGGCGGGACGCGGCGAGGCTGTGAGTCAGTGTGTGAGCACACACACAAACTCCCAGCCAGGCTGCGGGTGTGTGTGTGTGTGTTCGGGCTGGGTTTCACTATGTCCCGCTAGGCTCATAGGGAAGGGGGGGCAGGAGCTCCAACAAGCCGTTTAGGACAGAGAGTGAATACACAAACTATACAGAGATGCTGTATGAGAAACCAATGCAATTTTGGAAATTACACAATATAAATCTATTCTAGTAGACCTCAACAATGGAATTATGATCAGTAGAAATGGCCATGACATGGGACCTTTAACCTGTTAAACCCCGAGCCTGTTTTTCAGGTTTCAGGCTCGAAAATGACATTCCCAGAACAAATGACCATATCTTCCCTTCTAAAAGGGTTAAATTAATAATCTTTTTTCTCCAAGTAATGATAAACCTGTGAGTTGGATGTAGAGAATTCAGAATAAATATAGATGTTTTTTATTTCAAGAAAATTCAGATTGAACATGGTAAAAAAACTGTAAATTATAGTGTCCGCCCAAAAAATATTTTGTACTTATAGTGAAAACTAACCTTGAATGATGGGTTAGTAGACTAAAAGCTTTAGA
>NW_011369945.1:2015156-2050323 GCF_000735185.1 Notothenia coriiceps
ATTTTCCCTAACTAAATTGATAGTCAAAATACCAATACCACAGGAAACATTTTTTTTTAAACAATATTTTTAGTGGCCCGAGCGGGCAAGTGGAAAGTACGTTATGCTGGCCCGGGGTGTCTAAATAGTGCTTCCGGGCCAGCGGGCCAATTATAATGTCGAGCCCTGAGATATCCAAAATCCCTTATGTAAAAGCCTTAGATACTAATATGACTACAAAATGAAATAAGAATTTTGAACCTAGCTTTATCCAAAGTTCAGATTTCGGTTCCTGAAATGTGTTAAAATGTGCGCATATTTAATGAGATAATGGCTCATTTGTATATTTAAACATGCTATTTCAGAAAACTTGTAATACAAAAAACAATTGCCTTATTGTAAGTAATTAACTGGGTAAATGTCTAGCTGATATCTTTAAGTTAAAAAAAAGTACCCTATTCACCTGGGTGTCTCGCCTTAACACAGCAAATATTTGTGGAATCATACTTTCATTGTAGGTGTCTATTCGTCCCTCAATGGGACATAGGATTACACTTTCATATTTTATGATCAAACCCTGAAACAAACAGTGCCTTCAGATTCCTTTTTTAGTTAAGCTTTGAGTCATTCGGATTTACTATAAAACATTCAAATAATTAAATACTCTTTAATTGCCCATAGTTCCCTTATATTAAAACAAAAATTATAGTAAACCAGTTGGGGCAATATGTATGCTCAAATACTGCACATTCTAAAACTCTTCATATTGACCACATTAAATACATAAAATACCTGGCTATACTGCTGAATCAATTGTATATGCCTGATAAGATTTTGAATCCTTACAGCAGCTCCTTTTTTATTTATTATGTTATTTTAAATATCAGAAAACAAAATGTTTTTGAGTCGAATAATATCCATATTCTTTTCATCCAGCCACTACAACAGTACTTTCAGTTATTATACTTTGAGATTTGACATTGAAATGATCTGCTGTTAGTTTTTGATTAGAAAGAACATAACATGGTAAAGTCTAAACATTTATCACATATTAAATATGTTTAATAGCTAGCATCCCTCTTTCCCACAGCCAGTGTTTTTGTGTTTTAGTGGTCCGGTCTGCTATTGAATACAACAGGGGTTCCCAAACTTTTCAGCCCGCGACCCCCAAAATAACAGTGCCAGAGACCGGCGACCCCCTGTCGACGGGGGAGGAGAAAGTTTGAGAAACACTGCGCTAGTGGATTGTCAAAGAAAAAAATGTCTATGCAAACGTTATTATTAATAATATATATTTTAAAAATTATAAAAAAAAAAAAAACGAAATCCATTTTTATTTTGTAATCATCTCGCGACCCCCACTCGGGGTCTCGCGACCCCCACTTTGGGAACCCCTGGAATACAACACAATTAATGCCAAGTGGTCTGATTTTCCATGTATGTGTTTATTCACTTATCTACCGCCTTTGACATATATAGGATGATGCTTGGATGCAATATCTGTATATTGGTTTCAACCAAAAATACACATCCTGTCACAGGAACGAGAGATATTTTCAGTGTCAACAAATGTGACTTAACTGCTAGATAACGTTTTTAGTAAAAATCAACAGAAACAGTACGATGTCTTTCGGTCGTGATATCTGGCAGCAAAGTGGTGAGATTAAGTAACAAAAACAAAAAAACAATACAAGACATTACCTGCAATGGTAGAGAGTTGTCGTCCTCTGGTGTGGGTGGGTCTTTGTTATTGGACTCTTTTTCTTTGGGAGCAGCGATGTTCTCCGGTGGCTTAGATGACTGGGGCTCTGGAGGGGGTGGTACCGGTTTGCTGTCGTTGGGATGCGGTTGCGGTGGCAGTGGAGGAGGCTGTGGCTGACCCGTCTGAGGTGTAGGGGGACCTCTTGTCGCCTCGTCCTGTTGATAGTACGATTGAGCTCCAGCATTGCTGTCTGAATGTCCTGCACCTTCTGGATGCCACGATGACCCGGGATAACCAACGTTATGTCCACCTCCACCACCACCACCACCACCTCCACCTCCACCACTGTACGCATTGGCATTAGCATTAGCATTACTGCCGTGGTGAAGCACTGACTGGAGCTGTTTCTGGTGTAGCATCTGCAGCTGCTGCATCTGCTGCAAGTGTTGCTCCTGGAGGCTGGAGAACATGGATCCGGCTGATGGGGCCTCGAAGCCACCGAACCCCGGTGCCACAGGGCCGATATTTCCGCCACCGGGCTGCTTACGGGGCCCTTGCCCTCCAAAGTTTTGCGATTGGGGTGCCCCATAATTTCCCCAGGAGGGATACATGGTTATGAGGCGTGGCGATGGACTCGGCCTTTGTGCTCACATACAGCCGGTCCGGAGTGCCTGAAAAAAAGCTAACAGCTAATGTTAACCTACCTGGTAAAAATAACTATAGCTAATGTTTCACTTTATTGTCCCGACGGTCCTTGGTTGCATTACACACAATGCATACACGCCAGCTCTGTAGAAAGGAACACTATCATATTATATCGTAATACGCACGTATTTGTATTTTAATTTACAAAACCGTTGAGCCGCGGACGATGCTAAACATGATGCTAGAGCGCACTCACTGATGACGGAAACACGTCACATCAGACAACCACTTCCGGTAGGATATGTTGCCGAATGTTATGTTCAATGGATCCGAATGGATCCCATTATGTAAAATGTAAAATGAACAAATTTCGTTTTGATATCGTTGATCACCATGTTTATTAAGTAAAATAACATAATGGGACTTAATTTGTTTTATATCAACAAATAGAAAACAATTATGAATTATGTTTAAATATACATTTCTTACTACTTTTTTCATAATACGATAATATAAGAAGTACTTTATTGATCCCAATTTGGGAAATGCTTGCTTTGCAGCAGCATAAAAATACAATCTGAAGTTATTATCATTATACTGTCAAACGTATTAATCTAAGCACAAGCACACACAAGCACACACAAGCGCACACACACACACACACACACACACACACACACACACACACACACACACACACACACACACACACACACACACACACACACACACAAAACTAAGGACTTAATACAGAATGGAATGCATTACATTTTATTATTGTTGTTATATATTTTTTCGTGTACGGGTTCAGGTTACGAGGTGTTTTCTAATCACTGATTTTTTTATTATATACACCTTATAATTATACACTTATACACCATAGAGTTATGGTGTTCACGGCGGCCCAAGCCTTTTGTCCTTATACCACATGAGGGAGACATTTTCAAAGACATTTCTTCTCAGCAAGGAACATTCGGCTGTTAAACAAACCAAAAACAGTAAGGGTCTATGCTTCATGTTAAACTAATTAAAAATAAATAATATTATGAATAATTATAACTTACATTTTTCATTGGGATTAGCTACGGTTGAAAATAATTGTCAGACTGATAATGAAAGTAAATAACGTGATTTTAATTTACAACAACAAAATATGTAACTACTCTGAAGAGAATACATTCATTATGAGAAAATAATGAAAACAGCATTACAATTATTGTAGGCCTACCGCATTCATATGTATACGATATTACAATCTCCAGTAGTTTGTAGTCAGAGACCAACTGTGTGAGTTCAGACTGTGTTTAGCAACAGGGAGGGTACAGTAGGGTGGGAGGGCGAGCAGTGGGAGGTAAAAGACCAGTGACTTTAGGTTGCCCTTGAGGTCTGATACACATAAGAGTATTTTTTTCTTAAGATCACCAGTAAATCTGTATTAATTTTGACCAGAACCACTTAAAAAGAATCGTTAAAGCGGATTAATCAAGCCCGTCCTGTTTAATGTCTCCCGTTAATTAGTTTGTCAGCAGTGTTTTAATATCGCCTAATGACTTCATATTTCACTGATGACATTAAAGGGGTGTTAAAAGAGGGGAAATGGCCCATTCAGGATTCAGTTCTTTCGTTTAAGATGCCCTCGATGAATAAGACAAGGTCACGGAGGCCTAGCCTTTAGGGAGAGATACATTATCAGGGGATGAGGCTGGGAGAAATCCCATAGAGGAAGCTCTCTCCCCTCTAAAACAGCATGACGGGCACAATGTGATACAGTTCTGTCTTAGAACAATACACTGCACAGGGAATTCATGATACAGCTTATGGCAGCCACGCTGTATAGGATGGCAGGATAGCCCCACAATGTACAATAACACTGATACTGGGGACTAATGTGTGGTGCTTTTTGAAGAGAAGAGGGCTGATTGTTATACTGTTCATTTGTGTAGTGTAACAATTTGAAGTGTTTCTCGAATGCCTTAGAAGCCAGCCCTTTTAAATCCTCATCAGCACTTTCTGAAGCTTTCTAAGCAAGAACAAAGAAATCAGAAATCGTAAAGTTGTAGCTCACAGTATTGAGGACACTGCATTTTCTCTGTGATGAAAATCCTATGTTAAACAAAATGCTCAATGGAGGCTAATGGATCCCGAACAAGTCCATGCACTGCTTCCAAAAAGCTTTGTTTGACAAATCAATTTTCCCATAACCCGGTGAGGAGAAAAGTGATGCGGATTGATCGCCCCCCCTGACTTTGTTTCCAGAATATTGTTTGATGGCTGGATAGATTAATTGGTATGACATTTGAAAGCCTTCTCTTGACTGTCAGCATCCAAGCCTCCATACGCCAATCGAATCTCGGTCTAATTGTCTCCTCTATAATACCTCACTTCACAAATTAGAGACGGTGCCTCTATAAACTATTACCAATGTAAGACCCAAACAAAATCACATGGCTCAATCAGACACTGATTTGAATAGAGGGTGATTCTGGGATGATAAGATAGAGTGCATTAAAGGGCATCACCCCAAAACGCTGCGCCAGCACATCTTCCTCTCTGCACAGTAGATCTGAAATATACAAATCTAATTCAAGCAGCTGCTCCAAGTAAATCTAAGCTAGTTCCAGGGGTTCCTTATATTTGAATAGTTATGAGTCTAATATAAATAAGGGCAATTACAGTGAGGAACACAAAGAGAAAAAATCAAATCAATGACCTTGTAATGCTGGTTATGTCTAACATGTAGTTATCAGGCTTGGTATTAAAATGTGTTGTTAGATTTTTTCTATGTAACATTGTTGCCAAGAATATAATCAAAGTCCTCTGAATACTGGAGCCCCATAAAAAGATAAAAATGCAAAGGTGTAAATAATAACATTTACAAAGCTGAATTTAATGTAGCTGCTTCAGGATCAGGGTCCTGGTAGATGCTGGCTAACTGTCAGACTGTCATGGCTTACTGGGACACTTTAATCGAACAGAGCCATTGTTATTGTTTTAAACATCATCTTTTCGACAAGCATTAGTAGGATTGTGCTTAACGACAATATCTTTAACTTGTGAGAGAATAAAAAATTATACAACTTAGATTTTTTCACATTTTCCATTATCTGAAGACTATAAATATATAATATATATATTTCTTAATTATTGAATAGTGGATTAGAAAGAAACAGACATAATAGTCTAGTTGTTTTACGTTTTTAAATCAATTTCCCACCTATACAATTACATTTTGTGATAGAATATATTATGCATATCACCCACTTCTAATTCAAAGTAATACACATTGTGTTTCATCAATAAAATATCAAAACACTTGGATGGACTATTATTACTGCAGTGTATTATAATAACAATGCATTATAATACACTGCATGCAGCACATAATAGCAGCATTCTCCAGTCCTATATAAGAGGAAAGAAAAATAGTGTGGCAATTACACCAACAAAATATTGTTTACATATATTTATTCTTGCATTTTACTGTATATTGTGCCACCCATGGGTCCATGAGAAGTTGACACCTAACTTAAATGGTGTAAATTCAACAAATAAGGAAAGAAAATGAAAACCATAATCTAGTATTAGTTTCTCAGTTGTTATCTGTAATTTTAAATAGAGTTAGACGCTTCTGCATTAAATCTATAAAAAACATACTGTACCACCATGGTCTTAATATTAAATGCATGAAAGAAAATTGGCATAGTTTGGTATAAAAAACTAAGAAGTCTATACTATAGTTTGAATTTTTCCTGAATAAAAAGGACCTTATTTCACTGAATCAAATAGGAACCAAGTTATGTATCTGCCCGCCACAATTCATCACTATTTATTTATCATTCACAATGACTAATTGCCTGACTTGACTTCAATGTTGTGGGCTGGGCTCCTCACAGAGCAAGCTGCTCGGCTGCCCACCTCCCTATCACCCAACACACCCACTCGCCTTTGAAAAACTGTAATTGAATGAGTTTATGTCGTCAAATTGATTAATCATATTAATTTGTACTTATTAGTGGGATGGTTGAAAGCGATGACAATTAGATTAATGAAATTAGTTAATTCTTCCTACCCACAGCATACTCCCAACTATAACGAACCACAAAAAAGCATAGAAAG
This sequence comes from Notothenia coriiceps, assembly GCF_000735185.1. NCBI lineage: Eukaryota > Metazoa > Chordata > Actinopteri > Perciformes > Nototheniidae > Notothenia > Notothenia coriiceps. The sequence goes on from NW_011369945.1 coordinate 2,021,599, forward strand.
GGAGACTGTTATGACAAAATTGGCAATCAAGATTTGGCTGCTAATTGAATGTCTGCTTTTATTAATGACGAGGTTCATAAAAAGACCTTGAGAAAGGAATATTAATTGATTAATCAAAGTGCTTCAAATTAAAGGGGGAGTATACAAAGCAGAGGTCTGAACATTTCTCTCACATTTGATTGTGAAGAATGCTGCAGCGTTTTCCCAGGATGCAAACATACCTGATTAATAAACAATGAACTGTTAACTGACATCTTCCCATAAATCCTACTTTTGCTTGTGGACTGAAATATTTGTGAAAAATGTTCAATGTGAACATTAAAATCAAATTAATATATTTAAGTATATTGTGATATACATTTTCCAACATAATACTATACTTCTACAAAAACCATTTGTGCAATACTGTCTAATTTACATTACTGTGGAGGAAATATTGTGTCTTTATTTGTCAGTACAATAAGCTGACATGAAGAAGAGGCTTCACTGTAATAAAAACAGACTGAGGCTCTTCAGACTACACAGTGAAGATGCATGTTGGCTGACCACAGATCAGTTCTGCAGGGAGCCACGTGTCCCAGTGGGACCGCAGCCATACATCCATCATGCCTGTTTGCCTATTGTGGAACAACAAAATCCACATAAATATATGTAAATATAAGTAAACAGAGCGTGAGATCCCTAGAGCCGATAGACTGCTTTGAATTTCATTACGCAACAAGCTGTCCGGCGGTTATAAACGACGTTCATGAGAGAGAAGTGATTGTTGGATATGATAAAGGTGAAATGTAATAGTTTGTGCCACCATGAATCTGATTGTAACGTCCAAACTATTAGAAAGGCAGATAAAAGCATTTATGACTATTTGCTTTGTGTCATAAATGAAAGTGGGCTGTTTGATTAATAAGAGCAGCTGGCTGGCTCCAGGTTCAACAGTGTTGTTGCATTTAACTTACAGAGGCAGTAATGTGCTGTTTTATATACTAAAATGTGAGCTGTCTCACACGTGAGATAAGCAGAAATATGACTAACATCATTGTGCATTTACAAAGTATAAGGTTGGATATGCATGCTGTGTAAATGCAGATGAGTAATGTTTTTGTTTTTCGCTGAAGAAATATTCACTCAGATGGGGAGATGCTATCTGCTCATGTGGTGTATACAAAAGTGTAAAATAGGTTGGTTCCCACATTCAAAAACATATTAATCTTGTTCATATGCTGCAGGAATGAATTACACCATGCTTCTCCCTTTCAATGAATGTATGGGGTCCGTATTTTTATTTCTCACAACTTACTTATACTACATTCATTGTCTTTTTTTCTTACCAGGGAAATAAAGGGGAACTGAATTAATTTTACAAATTCAATCTGTTTACAAAATGTAATCGGGCATCAGATAAATTAAAAATAAGTTATCCATTAATCCAAATATCCATTAATCAAATAAATTGTTGTAACAGTTGTGATTAACAGTACCCTCATATGAATATATATTAACCGGATGCATGTGTGCTTCAGCCTCTTTGAACAGGGCAAGGTGAATCAGCACTCTGGACAGCCACGGGATCAGGATGCTGTTATTGGATGCCCATTTGCCAATACCTGCCTGCAACTCCAGATCCCTAATGGCCCCAATTCACCCTCGAGTGACCACTCATCTTTGGACCCAAGCCCTATACATTTCACAATCCTGACGTCCCGCTGACAGGGTCCAAACCTCTCTGTTGCCAGATGTATTGACAGCCATCAATGTTAGACTTGATCAAATGCTACCGCACCAGTCAGAGGCCATCAATGGTCAAGGCATCCTCATCGGCAGGATCTATCGTCTCTGTTTACACAGTCCATCCTCTTTAAACTGTGCTATTGATCTTGGCCTAGGTCATGGAGGTCTGGCATCAAGGTAGTGGAGAGGTGGAGGGGTGGTGGATGGGAGAGTAAGGACGGAGCAGGAGGAAAATAAGGACACAGAGAAAGAGGTTTCCCCTGGGTGTCTCCTGTGCCAGTTTTTTCTTATTTAGCATTTGACCCTGCTCTTGGCTTTACTGCTCGATGCGGCGGCCTTATTTTCAGCATATAGTCAATGGCTGCCAATATTTAGAATGAAGACTTGTCAGTGCTCTTCTACAAAAGCTTAAAAATACTCTATACAAATAGACTTGATGTATCTGAGGTCAAAGGTTTCCTTTCATTTCCCTCCAAATTCCTATTCTGGATTGTTTTCAGGTAAATATTTGAGACAGATACAAGATATCCTGCTTTTTACAATGTGGCAGGTGCTCTGTACACTTACCGTTCAGTTATGGGCATTTGTCGTGGTCGCCTGTTGCTGTCGTTATTTTACTGTTCCGCCGCGCTCCACTCCATTAGCAACACCGCTGCCAGAGAGAGCCGATAAACCATCTGGCCAGGCTCCTGAAACAGATAGCAGCCTCTTAATGGAGTGAAAAAGTAAAAGCAATTAATGTCACATTAGCACATCACTAATAAGGCCTGCCCTACAGTATGCTGTGGAGAGAATAATCGGTTGGTTCAGAACGAGATGCATCCCAAAAACCTGTCATTGTTAGCACTGGTACGGAGTCATGAGCAAGGCCATGATAGAAGAAGTAATTCCAGGGACAAATTAAACACTTTAAGGTAAACTGATCCCGCAATTGAAACAATGTCAACAATAGATGTAAGATCTAAGAAGTCTTTTTTTGGCCTCTTTGGGGCTGTGCAAAAAGCACTTTCATATATTCACTTCATAAAGCTGGGGCGGCTCCAACGGTTGAAAAAAGTAGTTTGATTGTATAGAAGTCTATGAAAAATGTACCATACTAAAGTAATTACATATTTAAAGCCTGATGTTTGCTATAGCCAAAATTAGCTTCCTAATGAATATCACAATTAACAAGAATTACAGATGCACTTTGCTGAACAAGCTAGCTCTCGGCTAGGGTTTCCCCCTAAATGTTCACCTTTGGCTCCAAAGATGTTGAAGGCCAAAATGCCAAACCAGGAGCTTCAAAACAGTTGTCCACAAATTACTGGGTAACATATAGATCGTTATAGATTTCGTTTTTACATTCTATGATTTGCACTTGTGGGTCTGACTCTGATCACATGACAACATTCAACTCTTTTTAAGCACTGTTTTTGTTTGCTAACAACCGCTGAGGGATATGTCTGTCTCTTTACCTGCTAAATGCTCCTATATCTTCACCCAGGGATCTATAAAGAGAACGTTTTCACAAGCTAACTGCTCTTTGTTTGTCTGTAGTTTTGAGGAGAGCAGGAACCGTGAGGTTTACTCTGCTTACCAATTTTCAAAATCAGCTTTATTTGTTACCATGCTAACATTGCTGTTGTTAAATGTAGAATATATGTCATTCAGTTCTCTATAGCAAACATGACACCCAGCAGCTGTGTCTGAGTTGTGCAGCCTCCTTGAATCTGCCACATTGTTGTCATGACCTCCCTCACTTTCAGCTCTTGTCTTTGAACTGTATTTCAAACTTCACACAACAGCGTCTCAAGAGCTTAAGCAAAAACAATGCATGTCCTCTCCGGCTTAAATTAGGCTAGGGTTTTAAGATCTGGTTAATTGTTGTTTTTTCCCTGTGTTTAATTATGAAAAGACCAAAGCACTGTCATTGCTGCTGTCTAATTCCACCATGTTCCGCTAATTATGTTGTGTTAATAGAGGTTTTTTTGTTACTGCGTCACACTCATTAACTTCGCTGCCCTTAATTGGATAAGAGGCCATTAAGTCAATTTGCTTTGATACAAATTATAGCTTCCTTATAAACATCAACCCTGACACTAACTGCTTCAAAGCACATGTAACAACACGAGACATAGCTTTCACCACGGCCTGTATACAAATGCTATATGTTACCTTTTGTGTTGCTTCTTCCTTTCTTAAAACAAAATGCAAATGTATCACATTTTTAAATGTAACATCACAGTTTTAAGCCTACATAAGAACATTATCTCTTCACATCTGCACATAACAACACAAAGAAATGTGCACACAAGGACTTCTTCTAAATCAGGGGAAGATGTGTCACTTGCTGCTGCATCCTCTGGTTGCAGATACAACGCAGCTCTATAGGTTTAATAAGGGTCAGTCTGGAAAGAGAAGTTCTACAAAACTCCAAAATGTCAGACACTGCAGTATCATCACTCACAGAGTAAATGGGCTCCTTTTTCCAGCATCTCCCTTTTGTCTTTTTCTTCGTGATCCTCCTGGGTCCGGAGCACGGCGGGGAAGTGATATGCAATTATTTAAAGCAGCATGTAAAATACAAAGTTTGAGGTCGACTGATGAAGCAACACAGTGATGTGTCAGTGATACATTTAATTTATGTAGAATTCAACTTGTCCTACTTAAGTCTAAAGCTATATTCTCTTCCATGTTCACATTACACTGCCTGCCACCATGTTTTAACATCTCAGAGTTAATATCAAGCAGACCTCCATTTAACACAAGGCCCGGTATGGACAGAAAACAGACTGACACCAGCACTGCTTTCCAATCCCCAGTACCCCTGTTCCCATACCCACACATGCCCCCAATTACCCTATGAGCACCACATGTGCAACATCATTAATAAGATTCACTAATAATGGTGGCGAGCTCCATTGGCCGTGAGTGAGATTTGACTAATTACTGTAATTGTATTGGAGTCATGCTCATTAAATATGAAAATTGTGTTCTGTGAAATGAATGGGTTTTCATGATCACTCTTGTATGGACAGGCAAGAAATAAATTAGAGAACAGTTTCTCGGTGCGCAATTAACTACAGCACACACACAGCTATCTGCCACACCCCACGGTCTGCTAATATAATGTGTTTGTGTGTGTGTGTATTTTTCAGGATGTTTTGCCATTACTTGTTGCTTATGATTCTCTTTACACACACTGTACGCATGACCTGCTTGCCCATGAAACGTTGAAATGTTAATATTGCTCAGAGCATATAATTGCAATTGTAATGATGTTTTTCTTTATCTTTTAAAGAGAAGTTTATAGAGTTCTCTTGATTTGATTTCATATTGCATGTATTTTATATCAAGTGTTTTCTCTTTTTCTGGTCTGGTTGTACAAATGTATGAAGGAGAGTAAGACATGACAAACATTTACATGGACTATATGCCCTGAAAAAAATTTGTATCTCTTATTTTTGAACCACATTTCTAAACCTGTAACTGCTGAAAGTGTTTGTTTTTTTTAACCAAAATGTGCGATAACTGCCATACGTAAAGAAAAGCAATGTACTATCCCACACTTAAAATCCATGTTGTATAGTGATTTAAAGACATTTCTTGCCATAAGCAATTAGATGGAAAAAAATGCCCTATCCAAACACAACAGGATTTGCCGGTGACTCTTCACTGTAACTTTTGTTCATACTTCTTTCGATCATCTCTGGGGATTTCAGCAGCTGTCAGGACTCCAGAGCCTAGACGACAGCGTCTGGGAGTGGCTACGTCCCCGAGGAGCAGAGCATCTTTTTCCCCGCCTCCCTTGTTTCTGCATGCTCAAGTTGTTTGAGAAATCTTGCAATGCAAATGTGGCACTTACCTTTACCGCCCAGTAACAAAACTGTGTCACACTCTCAGTGTTCTGTGAAAGCCCTGATTTTGTCTGAGGAGATATAGAGGTGAGGAGAGGCAGGTAAACAAAGCATAATGTGGAGGTCAAATGCTAATGAGCGCTCCATTTGTTACGTCTGGCTCCCTGCAAAGGCAAAGTAACAACGTCAGAGGCGCCCAGACATAATAAATCATCCCAATAAATAATAAACCTTAAGATTCATAGAAGACTTCATGGTATTCATAGTGCCACCTCGAATTAATTTACAACCAAGTGCTGATTTTTCTCGTGTGGCCATATTTAAATTGTCCCATTTTAGGCCACATGCAAGACAGCAAGATGCTTACAAGTCCATTTTAAGGCCCAACACCCTACCATATAATTTCCATCTGCTCACTGGTTAATAGGGTAAGACCAGAGAGAACCCCACTCTGAACTGTAATGTAACTTGCTTTAGTTGAGATACAGGCCATAATGCTGCAAGACTTGAACAGATGCAATGCCATGTGGGGTTTGCAGCTGTTGTGAGGCCTTAGAAAAACCCACAGCTGTCCCCTCTCTGTCTGAGTCCCCAAAGTGAAAGGAGACTAAAATACATACGTGACTGATGAGGTGATGAAAAACCCAAAGGGGCAGGTGGATTTTGAGTATCCCAGGTAGTAAAGTGTACCATTTGAAAGCATATTTCTCTCCTGCACCCTCTGAACAGCAGAGGTACTGTCACTCAGTCACTGGGGCTGCCTATAGATGGCGCTCAACTCATTTTGAAAACAACAGCCTTTTCTCAGGGATGTCCATCACAAAGTGCCACAGACTGCACGCTGGTGGGGATGAGCTGCGGAGAAAGGCACCCTTACCTGTCCTTGAGCCAGGCGACAGAGGGAGAGAAAAAAAAAGAGTAGATTCAGCATGTATGGACGCTGTAGCCGGCAGCCATAAATCATGACCTTCTTCAATTTACACAGGGAGCATATTGATGGTTTCCTATCTCCTTCACTCACTTTCACCTAGTTACATTGTCCAAGACAACACCACTCCGGGTAACCATGACTGACACTTTACAGCCTATTCTCAGTGGACTCTCACCTCCGCCGCTGAATAATCCTCACATGAGGCAAAAGGAAGGAGTGTGAGTGTACGGTGACGGGGACAGTACAAGGTTGCACTAACAGTGTGATCATAGATTTTCTGAAAGAGGAAGGCAACAAGGTTGGCTGATTAACAGACCGCAGGGTGACAGTGTCAATGCCCTTTCTTAAGCACAGGCAGGCCTTACGACTGGTGACGATTTAAGGAGAATAAAACATGGTTTGCAAGATGGAAAATAACTCTGAGGACAGTGGGCCATGCCCTAGTTCCCTCCAACAAGACTGAAAACAGAGAAAAAATACTCACAAAAGAGAGGGCTGAGAATATGAGAAGTTCAGTGACCAGTGTTTTCTTTAATTGTTTTCTATATTTCAGTGTCAATGGGTGACATCTCACTACACTAGCATACTGGTGTTGCTGCAGAACAAACCACAAGTTAATACACAGTTGTTATTTTCAGCAATAACATGGAGTGGCGGGCGTAGCCGGGCCAAGAGAATAAATAAAAAATGAAAAAGTGACAAGCCCATTTATTTGTTTAATTCAATCTTCTGTTGAGAGATCTTTTCGCTGGACATCGTAGCTGATTTTGTTTAAGGGAATGGTTTGTGGCAGGCTGATTAAACACAGACTTACTCCCCCACCCCCCATATTGGCTGAAGTTGAAAGCCCAGTAAATGAAATGACTTCCACAGGATTGCACCACAAAGGAAGGGAGTGTGTCAGATGTGCATTCAGCCAGTGTTGTAGCCAACGCAAGGTCAAACGGGACATTGTGTAGACAGCTAACCAACTGACAGTCGGGGCAAGAGGATGCTGTTACACCCCAAGGCACCATCTCGCTAAATGTACAAGTACACAGACAGATGCGCATATACATGATGGGTCAGGCTGGGCACCGTTTGACTGTACATTACATATGCCGATATCAGGGCAATGCTGCACTCTGGCACTCGATACAAATATGTCTGATAAAAGCATTGTATCAGTATTCACTATTATTTTGTTGATATCTATTAAATAAAAAATGTTTACCAGGAAAATTGGATGATCCGGAGTAGCTAAAAGCAACAACACATTACAGCAAACATGTAAAAGTTACTTTATATTACAGCCTGTATTGCTTTGAAGTAATTTGCTTATTTCCGAAGGCATGTATGTTTATAAAACCTTGACAGTATGAAGATATTTTATTATTTTAGAAGTTTTCTTTTTTCTTGAGGTGTAAATGTGTGTATTACTGCAAATGAAAAGTTGTGTCTTGGCAAATTTTGAATATTTTGTGTAAAATACCCCCGCAAACATTTTTGTTGCATTGTGTAATGTGGGTAATATCATCATTGTAGGAGGAAAATATTGTATCTTGCAATTTAATATATTTGCTGAAAACTTAAACCAGCATTATTGTTCCATAAAATATGTGAAACTTGTCCTTACATATGTTACAAAGACGTTTTTTAGAAGATTATTTTCTTCCCATGTTCATTACCTAGTAAGAAATAAATTGCAGTGATTACATAAACCATGTGATTTTATTGTCACTGTACATTCAGTGCATTGTTAGATCTGACTCACTCCAAAAAAAGCATATATTTACACATGGGTACATTAGGCATGAACACAACAAACAAAACACAAGAGAATGCCACACAATACTGTCCAGTGAAACCCAGCTGTGGTTGGCTTTTTGCTTCTTCATCCCAACATTTTCACATTATTTTTGTCTCTCCAGGACCGTGTGTGCATAGTTACCCTGTCTTTTTCCAAACATAGGGTATGTTTATAATTACAATGAACCAAAGCTCCCTTTTAACTTGATTCATATATCACAATTTCTAACATATTGCTTTTGAGGGGAGTAAACCTCTTGGGTAATCATATGTCTACGGTACACACACCTAAGCAGGGTCCTTTTATACACCGCGGAGCAGAACGGCCAGGGAGGTTCCTCCATGTTTTATGTAAATCTCGTCATCTCAGAGTGCATGGAGATAAGATAAGTCCGCAAATGGAACAGCGAATAAGCAGCTTTCTCCTCCGAGGAATGTGTTCCCCAATTGCAGCAGGTTCATCTACATTTTTTTAATACCCAGTCAGTGATGTCACTTTATTTCTGTGCCACTGATTCCCAGGAGAAACCCATGGCCCGCTTCCAAGCCCAGTGTAATTTTCAAAATATGAATTGAGGTATAGGGTCTAGACTACTACTTCACTCGCTATACGTCCTGCTGTGCTCATAAACAAAACGGACGGAAACACAGAGTGTTTGTTTCAGCTTTGAGAGACACAAAGACACAGTAAAGAAAAAAAACATCCCACCTTAGACCAAATATAACAGACTCAATACAGTGATTTATATTACACAGCTATTCAGGTGGGCTCTAAATGTGTGTTGAAGTTGCTGATACATTATGAAAAATTCATTAACGGGCAAATGAAACAAACAATCATTGTAATATCAATGCACAGCAGCTACAGTATAGTATGGTGAAATATGCACAATACATTTGCGGCGTACAGCTCTGTACAGTATGCCCACGTTGTAAACAAAGCACAGCTAAATGTCCGTCTGATGCTCCACAACACAAGGGAACTTAGGTGGCCATATTTGCCTTGCATAGCCCAGTGATCGCTCTGTTATGAAACTATTACAGACACCCATGAAATCGCCTTTGTAAAGGTTTAGACAAACCCTCCCCGCCGTCAACCGAAATAAAATGTCTCTCGTCCCCAAGGTAGAGCCAAAGCAGACATTTAATTGCTCCATTTCTATTGAGAATTTCAGCTTAGGAGACAATTAGAATTAATTGGATGTAGTACAACCGTTTTAGAACTCTGAAAATAAATTAGGCATTTTTCTTTTATTTTCTCATGTTCATTTGAGAAGAAGGGAAAGTTAGGAAACAATTATCCTTCTTCAAAGTGCACAGAGGAGGTACGTGAAGAAGAGGAGAGAAGGTCAGTTTGCATGTTGCGGTCAAGCTTTTGGCCAGAAACAGTCTCCTTTAACCATGGTAACATGAAAAACATCGGTAGTTTCATCTCTTACTTCACACGGTGTCTTATATCGACAAAGTGACAGATGTTTAATCAACATATATAGACTAAACAGAAAAAGAAAAAAGGTCTTCAGCTTGTTTAGCGGTCATCCCCACCATCGTAGGATTAAAGGATGGTACAAAAAAATAACAGACGCACAGCTGGATGATAAGCAGAATAAAAGGTTTAAAGGTTTTAAAAGGTTTAATGTATAAAACATTATTATACTGTTAACAACCACAATGGTCTGGCTGGCTCAAAATGCAGTTTTATAAATGTTGTCACTTTAAGATATTTATGCTTTGGTTTGCTTCTGTACAGCGGAGACTCATCCCTCAATTTATTTGGGGATGAATTAGCTGGTTACTCATTAGGGAAGTGCATCATGGGAATGGTATCCTCTACTGTATTGGGTTATATTTATCTATGCATCACATTACAGTGAATCAATAGCGTCTGTTCCTGTGGGGATCATTTCAAGTGAAGAAAGTGGCGAACGTCTTATTTACTTGGCTTTATGTTTTCTTCTTGTTTGGGCAGAAGCTAATGGCACTTTAAAACACTTTAGATTAATGGCTGCTTCAAAGTGTTCGTAAGGGACAATATCTGTCTCACTTAAGTCCTACAGCAGCTGATTATTGTTATATTTTGATCTTATGATAATACGTTTATTGCAATCACTTAATTCTGATAGATTTATTTTAATAATTTGGCAACTGGTTTACAATGTATACAGTTTAACCTGTGTCAGTGTTTGTAGAAATGGACAGAGTGCCCTTTTAAATGATGAGCAAAATCATTTTTTGAAGATACAGACTGACAGAAAGCTGTAATTTGAGAGCTTATAAAATACAAATGTAATTCAAGTTATTCTCAGAAAGTGTCATTATATTGTTGAACAGGCTGCCAGATTACATTTTAACAAACACGGAGACAAAGAGACCCAAAACTCTCAAGGGAAAAAAAGAAAATTGCATTATTTCTTTTGATCTTGCCACCCTAAAGATAGCTCACAATTATGAGATGATATAAATTATCTGTAAAGCTTAAGCTATGACTAATGTGTGTAGTTGCAAACCAAAACATCTCTAATGGAAGCTTATGTATGGGTGCGTTTGAGAAGGATTATGCCAAATATTTACCCAGCCTTCATGAAGAAGTTACGGTTTTGTTATTTATAAATGACAATGACAAATATTTGAGTCATATTTAAAAGTGTTCACCCTCAGGGGCCACGATATTTCACCTGTAGTTCACACCGAGAACAAAATACAGGATCAAAATATGTTTTTCAGTTTAGATGAAGCTAACACGTAGACTTTGGTATCACACAGGACTTAAAATGAACAAAAGATAAACTGTGAAAATAATACCATCAACAAAGTGACATTTGTTGTTTGATCATACAACCTAAGCAAAACCTACACAACATAATGCAATCTAATACCGCACCGTCACAAACTACGGCCTCTAAATTTAGAGTTGAATCAGCACCTATGTGACACAGAGTGAACATTAAATAAACTTCACAAAGGTAGTATTTATTGCAGGGCTATCAGGATTCATTACAGAGCGTTTTAGATTGCATTAAATTGCATAGATGTCTCTGTAATTGATTTAAATAAAATAAACTTTTCTTTAACAAGACATGGTTTAAAAGCTCTCCGCACAAATATAGCTTATCTTGTGTTTTTTTCACAGTATGCTTAGTTTCCAATATTAATGTATAACACTGAACAGAGAATTGAGGAGGGGGTTTAGTGTTAATAAGAAAAAAACACTGACTGAGGCTCGGAGCTGGCTAGTCCAATACCCATTATTGCCATTTATTCACCGATGCTTAGTGCAAACTCTTTGTGAACTGTGATCACCGGCCAACCATTGTCCCTCTGAAAGCACCAAGTTGACTAAAACTGAGTCGATGAAGCTACTACGAGGTAAATATATTACGAGGAAATCGAGAATCCCACAGTACCGCTTTCTTTGCTGACGAATATAAGAATATGTCTAACAATTCTCGCCGCTGCCCAGTGCAATTTCACACAATATACAGTACACATATTATATGTAGACCAGTTAGAGACTATTGCTTTAACAGCTGAGATTCGAAAATATGAGAGAAACAAAAACACTTAATGTGGCTACGTGGCCGTACAGTTCTTTAGGACATTTCTATTAACACGCTTTGTTTTGAGATGAAAATAAGATAAGAAACAAATTCACAGAAGCTTCAGGTGATATAGAGCAAAGGGCCTCTGGTTATAACAAGACCTCAGTTGCCTGATTTCTGTACAGAACGTCTTTATATACATCCTCATGATCCCATGTCAATCAAGTTGATATTCACCCTTTTTTAAACCATTTCTAGTCCCTTTTTCCTGTTATGTTTATTACCATTAAAAGTGTTAAAATGACTCAGTAGTCCACGCTTCATCCTCTCTTTGTCAATTGGCACACCACCTTATTATTTTTTATGGGCTGTCCCTCGCCTCCCGTTGGGTGATGCAGCTGTCTGTCAAACATCTGGCCCGGGTGTCAAGCCTTGGCCTCCAACATCTCGAGGAATAGTTTGTGCATGGGGACTTTGCCCTGCATTTTGATGCTGTAGAAGTGCTGCACGGCCTTGGTGGCGGTCTGCCGGAGCAGAGGAAGGGTCATCAGCAGCTTGCCCGCCCGCCTGGGGTCCTCCGGATGCTGGCCCTCAAAGTCCTGCAGAGCCTCGTGGAGGGAGTCCTGGAGCCTCTGGACAGCTTCGATGTTCTCTATGTGCATGGAGTCTGGAGAAGGACACAAGAGAGAACATTTAATCAACCTATTCCAAGGCTTTGTATTAAATGACAAACAAATGAACATTTTCTATTGACCTGCAGTATGACGAAAACAACTTTTGCAGCAGCATCCCCCAGCTTTACATTCTGCAGCTTGTCTTTGCAAACATGTAATTTTGGAGAGAGGTTTTCTCTTGGTAGTAGTTAATGACGCTCCTTAAATAAATGCCTACGCGTGGCCGGGACTCTAGGGAGAGAGGTACTGTAGGTCCGTATAAATATACGGCGGGGACAGGAAAAAGATTCATTTCTTTTGGTATCATGGACCACATACATCCCCCCCTGCTAATGAATTCAGATGGCTGCATTACTGGGATATCGTTCAGCTGAATGATAGCGGCAGATGGCCTTCATTTCCATAAGAAAGAGCAGTTGGCCCCCTTATGTATAGGCTCTAAAATAAAACCAGTTGAGACTTATTAAAAACTGCTCTCCATGTATAAGTCTACAAGTCAGGGGAAGGAAAAAAACAGGCTTGTCCTCCAAAGGACAAACGGACAGAGAGCGTTTTAATGGACAGGCAGCAGATTGCTTTCAGCCAATTCCAATGCACAGACTTATAACGGGTCTAATCTGTGTATGTATCATATCCACATTGTATTAACTGACACCATTGTGCACAACAAAATGGGAATTTAATTCAGTATTATAACATTCAAAAAACATCTCATCTTGGTATATCTAACAGAATAAGAGTGTCTCGTCTCCTCCTAAACACACTGTATCCCTGAATTTAAAGCGAACGTGGCTCCTTATTGAAGTGTGTGAGTGAATTAGATCGCCTCAGCTATGTGTCGTGAAAGTTGTGGAATGAAGTAAGACCGCGTATAAACATGTAAATGAGGCATACAAGAGGAAAGTACAAGGCTAATTATGTTCCTAACTGACTGATTAAGTCTCTTTTACCAGTCGCCTTCCGTGTAAATTGCGTTTCTATCTTGGGAAATTAACTAGGCTATGTGGACCGCACATGTGTTCCAGCTCTCTTCATTTGAAACCTTCATGTTAATACTGATCTGATCCTCGTTTGGCTGTGCGAGCATATGTGTGTGTGTGACTCAGTGAGAGAGAGGAGGGGAAGAGGGAATATGCTTTTCAAATGTGTGTCAGCGTGTGTGTGTACATCCACAGCGTTTCACATGTATTGAAGGAGTTTACGGGCGGAATGCAAAACTAACTTTGAAGAAACAATTTCCATGTAATCCGTCAGCAGCCTGGCGTCAATCCCGTCGATACTCCGCTAATTACAAAATCAATGGCCATGAATTTCAACAGCTGTCACACCCACAGGACCCCTGCCACCGAAGCTCTGCGAGAACTGTGTTCAAACGAGCCGAAGCTGCCCTCTCGCCCTCCCTGAGCCTCCCTCTCAACCCCTGCCTTCCTCTCTCACACTTCTCCCTTACCTTTACATCCCTGTCTTTCCATAAACCCCCACCCATTTATCCTCCCCTCCCATGGAGAGTTTGTCATCAGAAGACTAAAGCTCTGGGCTCAGCATTTTTCATTTTTCAGTCAGGCAGGAGAAAAGACTCCTAACAGGCATTGATTAGTGGGGGACAGGCCCGGCCTCATGAAAAGCAAACTGTCGATACGGGCGCAGCATCTTCACATTGGAACAAACGAGGCCCGTCGCTCCCCACCGCTCATTCCACTCCACTTAACACATTTTATTGACAGCCCCTGTTTTCCTAATGAAATGCTAAATATATCTCCCTGGGCTGTGGCGCGCTGGCAGCCACTGTTATGGAGATGGAGAGAATGAGAGCGCAATGTGACAGTCTCTCACACACACAACCGCATATGTGCACACAAATTAAAAAAGAGATGCACACACAGATTCACGCACATTGAGCGTTGCATTAAGCAAGAACGCTGCTGACCTTTTTGTCCCCTCTTATCAGGTACCCTTCAGCGGGGAAGTGATTGGCTCACCAGATATAACCAATCACCTGACATTTTTTTAGTTTTATTTCGTTGTTTTTTTTAATTGAATGCCGACTATCTAGATTTATTTAAGATTTCACATAGAGGTGTACCTTCCTGTCAAGCTTGTGACGTATTCTTGTTTGTAAATGTGGTAAGTCAAGTGCTTAAACCAAAAGTAAAAAAAGTAAAATCCCTGAAATATATATTTAGTTTGTGTTGCCACCCTTTAACGTTTCGTGTTGAAGAAAACAACAACAAGGTATTCTTGTTGTCTTCCCGCATTCTCCCAAAAATACTCCTCAAAAGCATTAATTGGTATTTTTGGAAAGATTGGTGTCTCCACTAGAATATCAAATAAAATGATGTGGGTCTGAATAAAGCTTTTGCTGCACTGCATCAGTTAATTCTATTTTATTTGTATTTACTTGTAATATTTTATCTGTTTTATTGTGTTGCACTGTTGGAGGAGCCTGTGACCTAATATTTTCACTGACATAACTACTGCAGCTATGTACAAATGACAATAAAAGCCTTGAATCTTGAATCTTAATAGTCACAGACAGTGGTATTGAGGAGGTAAACTGTACCTGAGTTGGCGAGTGCGATGGCTTTGAGCGTGACGAACTCTTCCTTCTCCATGCGCAGCTTCTTGTAGCGTCGCACCAACGGCAGGATGGCGACGTGCAGGTCCAGCAGGCCTGAGACCCTCGCCTGCTCCTCGTCCACCACGTAGTCCTCTGCGTACACTATCTCGTCCTCGCAGGGCAGCGAGCGAAACACGATGCTCAGCACCAGGATCTCCATCCAGGCGCTCTGCAGTAGACTCATCTGGTCTGCCAGCGAGAGAGTGGAAAAACCTGCAGCAACAAAAATAAACTAATGTTATTTTTGGGAGATTTCCTTTCCGCGTATTGCTGCACTCACATGACCAAGCGTGAGTTCAACCCATTAACCTCACTGCACTGTAAACGGCCAACTCAAGTCCTCAATGTGTTTTATGGGCTGTGTATATAACCCTGTATAATCCCCGGAGAAGTCCAACATGAAACAGAGGCCGATGGCCGTATGTGTTGGCTTAAAGGAAGAATATAAATCAGTCAAGTATGGAGGCCTTTGAAACATGAGCTAGCGCTGCTTCCACCATCAACCGTCCACAGTCAGCCCTCTCCACCTCATACACACATGACACACCGCTTAGTGAGGACAAATCCACCCTTAAATCTAGTCACCTCTCACTCTTGATTTCAAAATCAATTTAATTAATGGTCTAATATAAATGTGTTCTCAGTCACTTGATCATTGTTTCTTGTTGGTGTCACCATCTGTCATAACATGAACTCAATCCATCAAATAAGTTGCAGAAATATCTACCAATATAGCGGGTTTAATTTCTCAGATATTTTGTGTCTACAATGCCTTTATCAGATTTGTTTAATTATATGATGTGAATCAATTAGTCATGTCATTGTCAAAGAGTTTTGGATTAATGCCAAAAAGGATTAAACAAGGAACCAAAAGGGACGTTTGTTTTCTGTAGAGTTTAGTGGATAATATCTGTTCTAAAAAATCAAATAGCCAGGGAGAGTTACAACAACATCGACAATTGATGGGAGACAAATAAACCTCAGTTACAGCTCTGATGAAGGCAAGATGGCGGAAGTACAGAAGATTATTTCAGAAGAGTTTTTGGTCTTAAATCCACACTGATCTGCATCAAGTCAGCTCTGATAGTCATATCAGTCAAAAACATACCTAATGAAATTCTCATATACTTGAATTGTTATTAACACTTGGTGACATAATGGTATTTTGATGGGAACGGTTTTCAAATGAATTGCTGAAACAAAACCAAAATGTATTCCCTGATAGACACCATCTTGATCCTTTTGTCTCTCGTGTTCAACCTTCTGCACTCGAGGTAACAATCCCTCCAAGATCTCGAGGTCGACCCATCAACTCTCTTTGCGACATTCACACCACATCAAACAGACAGACATCTGAAAGGACCTCAAGCGCCACAATACCTTTCACTTCTCTATAGTGAATAGGAAGGTGATTGGGGGGTATTGACCAGGGCCTTGAACCCAGCACTCTGCTTACTTAAATCTGCGGTTGTATGGATGGGAATGGGGCAGGTTGACTTAAAAGGAATTCCTCCCGATGGTTCTTATCAAGCAAATAGAGAAACGACGAGGGGGAGAGAGAATGAGGGAGAGAGAAAAGAGTGCTGGGGGTGTCATTGATTAGTAGATTGTAATCAGTCCACCAAATGCGAAAGGGGGATCGATCCAAGCCTCAGATCTGACAAACAGACAGTTGATGGAGGACATCCGGTACACGTTTAGTGGGGGGGGGGAGGGGGGACAACGGGATCCCTGAATGGAGATACTGTAGGCTGCATCAGGAATTCATGAATTTACTTTCCATCTCCAAAACACAAGCAAATGAATGGCTTCAATCCCATCAGGTGTATTTGGAATAATAATGGAGGATCAATGACTAACGTGTGCACAAAGCGAGTCCATAAAAACTCAAACTGATGTTGAAATGCTTATTAGGAGTGTTTAATACATCAAACCTCCAAACTGGTTATATTCAAGCTTTGTCTCTACATTTTTTTCAACCTTTTCTAGAAAGTAGAGTCACCATCTTCAGCTGTCTCCATCCTTTTCCCCCCCCAGTCTATGTTTTTATTCCCTTTCCACTCAATTTACTGAAGCGATGGAGTGACTTCCTGGCTCCCTGGAGGTCGCCCTCGAGCTTCAGGTGTGCTGCCTGGAGGTGGCTGAGTTAAGTGTCGCTGTGGAGGGTGATTCCCCGCCATGAAATATCAATATTTTGCCCTACGGATTTACTGCCGTTTGACCAAACATGGCACAGTATCGAGCCAGCTGGGGAATGCCTCCCTCTCTGCAGTTTTATCCTCTTGTGATGACAAAAAGCATGAACTGAGACAAGAGACACCACAGGTTTCCATCGTTTTAAGAGAAAAATCTATTATTATACTGTATATGAATATGCAGTACAAAGGAAGAGTGCAGTTAGGGAGGAATTAAGGAAGTGTTAACGGATTACAGCCTAGCAGGCACACTGCATATAAAGGGTTGTAATGTGTTCATTTTATATCTTTTAAAGCTAATTATTATACCCAATTAAACCAGTTTTAAATAGAGAGTACTCAAAATTCAGATATTTCAACCTATTAAAACTAAATATACAGTATATTTATTATGTGATTTAAATTAAATTAAATTACTTTAAGATTATGCTAGTGGGTTAGATGTAGCTACCGCCTTGTTTATTTATTTTGGATAACAAACTGAAATACAATTATGTATAGTTAAAGAAAAGACGGGGCAAGTACATTTTTATTAATAGCTGTAACTCTGTGAAAAACTAGCATTTAGTCTAGCTATGGCTAACGGTATGTTGCTTTAGCTGTCTAGATGAACGCCCGTAGATTATGAAGCAAGAGACATATTACAATTTGGAATAAAAGCATTAATTCAATCTGAATGAATAAATGTTGTTAATGTACATTATCTCCCAGTGTTAAAATAAGTCAGAACTTGTATGGCAAATCATCTTATAACTATTACAGTGATTAGGCTCTATGGGGAGTAAGGGAAAGATCATGGTCTTGTTTAAATATTGATGAAGTCAAAATTAATATTGAAGCATGAGGTGCGACAACTTTTTCAACATTTGATCAAAATCACCATCGCCCCCGAACCAAAGTGTTTATGTTGCCTAAACCCAATCACTTGAGGAATTCAAGATGCTGATTCTGCCGGTTTCAAAGTCCATTTAGTCTTTGTAACACTGGAATAAATAATGGTGGAACAAATCTCAACTCAAAATCTGTTTAGTAGACTGAATATCTTCCACACCCAATGGTGCTACAGGTCACACTGAACCACTGTACCCTCGGGTTTGAAGAGCATTGTTTAGGATAATTCTTTGCTGAAAAGCAGAGTGCTCTGGCTATGCAACAGTACAGTACAGGAACAAAACAGATAAGTAATTGAATCCCTATTCAGTACACTGAAGAGAGTGAGTGGTTGGCAGTGAAGCTTGAAGCTGTCATTGAGAGCTGGGTCTAAAACAGACAGCAGTTCACTCTCTATTCATTTAGTATCATTACAGGCCTCCTAAGAGCCCTAATGGGCCTAATAAAAAGACAGAGGTAATAATGAGACTAGAGGGCCCTATATGAGCCGTAGGAGTAGGAGGGGGAGAGCCATGGGAACGAGAGAACAAGGAAGCCAGAGAGAGTGTGTGAACGATACGATGGTGTGTTAGAGAGTTAAGGAGAGAAAGAGGGGAAAGAAGAAAGCAATGCTGAACCGAGAGAAATACCAGAGGGCGCTGGATGCAGTTGCCTGAATATAAATCTTCACATGTTGTACACACTTACATGTCGGAGATGGTGTCTGTGTGTTAACAGCTGCACAAATTAGTGGCCACCCATGACCCCCTGACTACCAAGCTGCGATTTTGCTTCCATTTTCATGACAGTGTGTGTAACATCCAATCAGTGGATGCCTCATGATGAGTTATAGCATTCCTTTCACACACGTTTAGTAACTTTATTTAAAACACTATGAAAACCATTTCTCCTAACAGTTTTGTTCTCGAAGGCAAAAATATGTTTGTTTTGAAGCTTAGGAATAGTTGGTTTTGTATAATTAACTAAACTAAAGTAAAGGAAGTTGCAGTGGGCTTGGCGGCCATTTACCACACATATTTAAACAAAATGTCAACATGTTACATAAAACCTTCCCATGCATGTTTTCTCCCAGGTCTCTACATCTGGATGTTGAAGGACTTTTGCATTAATGGAGCGATCCGCAGTAATGACTCTTATTACCTCATCGTTAAGGCCATTTGCGCAGTGGGCTATGAGTGTAATGGTGGGAGTGGACTGTTAAACTGTAGGGACCCCTTTTGTCTTAATCGTTACTTGGTGACACTCCGACCCGCTGGCCCCGGGTAAAGTGTCCCCAGAGTGTCGCGTGCCCCTTTAATAACTCTGTCAGGTCTGCATTTAGATCTACATAGCATGCAAGATCAATAGTTATACATAGAAAATGTAACAGGGATAGACATTCACAAATATTATATTATTTCTGAACCCCTGGAGCTAAATGAATACTTTTAAGAATTTGTGACTACTCTCTGATAAATATACAGTACATGATGTCATTTTAAAACTACATGTATTACTTTCTTTCTTTGGAGCATTCTTTAGATCCAGATTCTCGAATGTAAGGAGCTTCTTTGTTTTATATAAATTAAATATCTTCGTGTTTTGTATTGCTGGCGGGATATATATATATTTTTAAAGATGATATATTTTGCTCTGAGAAATTGTGATTGTTATTTCATTGATAAATAAAGAACATTTTATTTTTTTATTAAAATATTCAATTTGCTACATGTGCAATTTGTACATACTCGATGGGATCAATGAGATCTACTTTGAGTCCAATCTGTGCTCCCTCCAAACACAAAGTGTCTGTTTCAACTGATAGAGATAAAAAGGATCTCAGGTTATTTGCATAACAAGTCTTATTTAAGAATTTGTCAACAAGGGCCGGGGAAATCCATCAGTATTTCCCTAAATAAATCAATTTGACTGTGTAGTCTCCTTAAGTAAGTAAGAGGATTGCTTTCTTTAAGTCTGGGATTGAAATGGAATACATTGACATAGGGGCGTATCTCCCCCCCCCCCACACAGACTCTCCCACTCCACCCAGTCAAATCAAAGGTTTCAGCTGCTCTTTATTGATTAGATTTTAGAATATGGGACTAGCTTCTCCCTTAGGTGCAGATGAGTAGCAGATGTTAATTATCCTGTGTCTGTCAGTGTGTGTTGTGTGTGTGTGTGTGTGTGTGTGTGTGTGTGTGTGTGTGTGTGTGTGTGTGTGTGTGTGTGTGTGTGTGTGTGTGTGTGTGTGTGTGTGTGTGTGTTTGTGTGCAACAGTCAGTGAACTACTTCAGTAATCGTCAGTGAACTACTTCAGTAATCGTCAGTGAACTACTTCAGTAATCGCATACTGTATCGTTCCAACAAATTAAAAGTACAAATGTGTGTTTTCTTGCTTGCTTCATTTTAAAGTATATCATACGAGTGTCGTCACGAATCCTGTAATCAAACCCTACAAATTAGATATTGATTTTTTTAATTCGATGAACCAAAACAACTGCTGACATAATCCTAGTTGTATAATGTATGTAATTTGTCTTTCAATTTGACCTTCTTACATTTGGTTTTGTTCATAGAATGTTTGCCAAAGAAAGAAATAAGTATCTAACTTGAAAGTGTTAAATACGGAAATGAATATGTTTTTTTAGAAGTATGCCAGACGACACAGCGATCCATTAGAAGCCATGTCTCTCTACCTGGGATATGTTTGGCCCAGCCGATGATGACCACCAGTTCGCGGTCGGCCAGGTCGCACAGCGTGGTCAGGGCCTTGATGTCTCCGTCGGGCATGGTGGGGTCGGGCATGGCATAGATCTTCTCCGGCTCCACCACCAACAGATGCGAAACAATCTTCGTCACTGAGAGAGAGAGGAGGACAGATGCAGAGATGAAGAGAGAGAAGAGAGAGGCGTGGTGAGACAATTTTAAGTGACAAAACAGTATTTGTTTGAGAGAAAAAAAGTAAAACAAAATTAAGAAAATAAAGAAAAAATACATGGATGTTGGATTATAGTGGAGCATAGGAATGATAACAAATAAATAAAGTTTAAAAATAAGTGGCAGTCTCAATTAAAAAAAAAGAATTCTATAAACAAATTCTATAAATACCCCAAGTTGTGATATAGCTTATTTGATTTAAAAGCTAAATGAAGCCTCTCTGTAACGCTGAGGTGCCAAACAATTGAGCTGAGTCAGATAGAAACATCAACAACTGTGTGACTCACGTGGCTTTTTGGCAGGAGGGGCCATGCTGAGGCCGAGGTAGGCGCTGTTCTCTGCGTCCAACCTCCGCTTGTACTTCTGTCTCCCCCCTCTCACCCGGTCCAGACGTACACCTTTAAAAAAAAAAGATCACACATGTAGAAATGGCTTCCAAAAAAAAACAGTTTAAATGAATTCAATAAAAGCTACATATATAACTACTTTGCGTGATAAAAGAATCATAGATCTCAATCTCAGATTCCCTTGTTTTTATTATTTTTACATTCATGATTGATTGATCGATCATTATTATGTCATGCATACACAATATGCCCAGCACAAACATGCTTACAGGGCACATTTATTTAGACAGATACAGTAAATTTAAATAACTCATCCTTTTGGTCATAGTTAGTACACCAAAAACTTTCTAGACTTTGAACAGAAATTCAAAAGATACACAAAAAATGTCATGAATTTTGATAATTCACACAACCTGTTCTTCTCCCAGATATGTAATAATACAACATGTCTTTAATTGACATTACAGCCGTAGAGAATTGGAGAGAGACTTAGAATGTCTTCAGTGTCATATATACATATTCAGTACTATAATAAAAATAACTTTAAGACTTTTTTTTGGAAAGTTATTCCTGTATAAGTAGTTATTTATGCGTATTCCATAGATGCTGAGTTTCTTTCTTTAATTTATGACCTTTCACTGAAAGAGTTAAATACCTCCGTGTTGCAGGTGGAGCAGTGTAAGAATCTAGTTAGTATACAAGCTGACATATCAGGGATTATCTTGAAAGCCATCTCAGAGGACATCAGATGCAATTTATGTGCTGGATTTACACGCTTGTATTACAAGTTGTTTGAGCATTGAGGGAGAGCAAACAGATTCTACATGGTCAAGTGGAATTGAGTCGTGTGAGATTTCCCAGTGACTCGTATAAATTCCTTTGATT
Organism: Notothenia coriiceps; assembly: GCF_000735185.1. Lineage (NCBI taxonomy): Eukaryota > Metazoa > Chordata > Actinopteri > Perciformes > Nototheniidae > Notothenia > Notothenia coriiceps. Next base: position 2,043,949 of record NW_011369945.1, read on the forward strand.
CCCTTGGAAACAAAAGAATCCGATTAGGATGGTCTTTCAATTTCCTGACACCGACTATCCACTAACCTAATTACCCACCGTGCCCAGAGGGAGCTCATTCTTCCCAGCAAACACAGTGAGATCATTTTATGCCTGGCAGATTGAAGCTAAATCGAGAGCCCCTCTCCTAACACAGCTTTCCATTTGCACGCCTTAAAGTAATCAATAAGGCTTGCAAATAGACTTCTTGTTCTTTGAACACATGTTTTAATTAGTCAGTTAGGCAGCTAGGAACTGGGTTTGAGATAGATGGAGCTTTTGTAGTAGTTTCTGCCATTACTCTGGGTTAAGGTGAATTTAAAATGATAAATTGTGCTTCGGGAGACCGTGCGCATGTACTCCAGATATTACAATTCGAAAGCTTCTGTCTATTTAATGACACACATAGGCCTAATAAAGAGATATTGAGTAAGTAAAGGCTTTCAAAACAATAAGAATGTGTCATGCAGAAACTTAATAAGCAGGTGTCTACACTAAACATATGTAGACTTGTCAGACTAAGTGACACAAATGATTGCTGCCTTTGTCCCTGACATCTACCACCGACCTCACATACACACTCACACAATAGCACACACACGCACAGTTTTCCTGCTGCAGGGTCATGTGGCTGCAACAAGCGACAAGTGACCAAACAGCCGGAGTTAGAATTCCAAGATCCGCGGGGGCCGTTTGAACTGGAACATCCAACTGGCCCATAATTAATAGACGCTGACAAGAATTAAGAGCTCAGCGCTAACCAGTTTCAGTTTACAGCTTAGCGGCGCTGCAAACGGCAGAGAAGCAAGGCAGGAGGGCAGAGAGAATAACACAGAGGGTAAAAAAAGAGTTAGATAATGTGAAGAATGGGAGGAGGGGGGAGGAATAAGACAGAACAAGCTGCTGTTTTTGGCCGAATGTATCAGTTTTCTGCAAGATCTCTGTTTTTCTTTCCCTTCTGTCTGTCTCTTTTTTCACTCTCCCTTTCAGCATCGAGTTCACGTCTCTGGCCCTGACAGCCCTGCCTGTCCCGGCCAGAGCTTGATCCGACCATTGCGGGATTATCTCCTCCCCATGTGATACAGAAGAGTACTGAGAATCTGACCACAACAGGACAGCTGGATGAGGCCCCCTTGTCGAGGGCTAGGGGAGGGATGGGGGGGGGTTCGTGTCATCGTCAGCCGCACATTCAACACCTCAGGCCCAAAACCTCAGCAGCCTTCACGCTTCAGGACAATCGGGTCCAGAGCTTGTGTCTCAGCGTTGAGAGAGCCTGTGACATGGGGGCCACAGATCATCTTAAAAGCATCCAGATCCATTTTTTACGGTTGCTGAAGTATGGAAGCCGGGGCGAGGCTGCCAGAAGTGTGTGTGCTGAATGTTATGAGCTCGGTAAGATCATACAGTGCAGTATGCTCATAACTTAGCTGGCCTGAGACACAAAGATACTGGCTGACAGTCCATCCTCGCTGTGTGTGTGAGTGTGTGTGTGTGTGTGTGTGTGTGTGTGTGTGTGTGTGTGTGTGTGTGTGTGTGTGTGTGTGTGTGTGTGTGCATACACATGTGTATGGAAAGACGATGAGGCATGTTTGCATAGCAGCAATCTTTACGGCCACCTGACCCCGGCTTCTCTTTCACATTCAATATCTTTATTGACCAACCTTAAAGCACATTCCCGATTCAAGCGGCTGTTTTCCTTTATGTGGCGGTCGCTGTGTGTATGTACGTGTCAGGTGAATTTATTTCTTTCATTGTGTTTATTTTGATTGGATTCCTATTAATTTCACAGCAGTTGCTAGTCCTTTCTTTAATGTCCACATAAAGAAATATTTATAAGATCATACAGCCAGGTTTTTGGTATTAAATTAATTCCCACCAAGCCAAACACCAAAAATAACGTCAGGAGGAAAATGTCACTAAATAGTTGTAACTACTTGGACTTGTTATGTTTTATTTATTATGTTAACTGTGGAAAAAACTTGAAAAAAGTGAATCCTTTATCTTGTGGTTGTTATAGTAATTCTAAACATACTGGAATAACCCTATAACATATCCACCTTGTATTCTGTAAATGGGAAAGTAACAAAAAGTTGACTAAAATGTGTATATGTTTGAATATTGAAACGGAAAGTAATATAAAAACTAAGTTATAAAATAATGATATCCGATTTGTGTAAGGGTTTGTTTAAAGTGGACCTATCATGTTATATTTGATTAATATATTGTAGGGCCATACCTATATAAAACATGTCTGCAAAGTTTTTTTCAAAATACCAAACAGATCATGCATTTTAGCCATGCCTCATTTCGCTCTATTTGCTCTTTTTTAGCCCTGTTTTTGCAAGGGCTGAATCTGTGAGAAGTCTTCTTCGCTGCTTTTGTGGCAGACTACAGCGCCACCTACAGGCCTGGTACTACAGCGTCTCCAGCACTTTCGAACGGCGATGGCCGTGGCTGTCTCCTCCTGATAGGTGGAGAGTTGCCCATATAGGCGGAGCTCCACGTTTCTGACGTCAGAGATATTTCAAATCTGTATCAGTCTGTATCAGATCCGTTGCAGCCCCGTTTTTAGAGATTTGGGTATGGAGGAAAAGAGAGAGGGTCGTGTTTTCTGACACTTGGTGAGTTCCCTGACAGACCGGGGACACATATTCATGTATAAAATATGTACAAAAGTGCATTTTGCATGATAGGTCCCCTTTAAATTACAGCATGTTATTCCCCACTGTGGTCAAATTCCCACACAAACAATATGCCTTCAGTTTTTACAATGTCTACGGGCCTGCACAGTAAATAAATTAAACTAGAATAGAAAACAAAACTAAATTGCCTGGAAACTAACCAATTGCTGTCCAGTATAAAATAAAATGAATTAAAATAATGAAAAATAAAAAGTATAAAAAGAATATCTAGGTAAGATCTATTCATAATATGCAGTAGAAGCTTTATAGAGAGCATCCCACCGGCATGCACGTGGCTCATACAGTGAGTATCGAGCTGTTACTATATGAACATGTGTGTGTGTGTATCCCGTGCAACTATTTTCAGCCGCTCACCTGTCAGCGGCGCTTCTTTCTAGAGAATGTGTCAGAATTGGCTGGCTGGCTAACGCTGCCAAAAGGAGATTAGGAGCTCCTTATTTTAGCTGTGAAAAATCAGAGGGATGCAGCGAGCGCCCCCTCCTACTGTCCCCCACCCTTTAAACGGCACAGGGACCTTGCCCCTACAGAGCCGCTTCTGAAGAGCTGAAGACATCGGACAGCTTTTGTTTGATGGTTGAGAAAGAGGGAGGGTAGAGGAAAAAGGGTAAGGGGTGAGGAGGAGGGGGGGGGGGTGTATCAGGATGGCGTCCCACCTGCTCTATCCCCCAGACAAAGCAGGAGTTGTTCTCCCATAGCTGCGAACATTGGCATCGCTCTCTTTATCATGTTTTACACTTTTCATAAATCTGAGTCGGCGTGTCCACAAGGGTATTACTGTGTGTGTGGTACAGAGCCGCGCTGACCACACATGTGCCTGTAATCGAAAACATCTGCAAGGCTGGAGATGACCCGGGTCGATTCAGGATCCCCGGTCTGTGTTTTTTGCACAAATTGTTGCGTGTCGGGGTCGGTGAAAGAGAAAAAAAGACATAGAAGGAAACAGGGACCTCAAGGTCTGATCCCACGTCACTTGTCAGGGGTGATATACATTTGGCATGTGTGTACATGAATGTGTGCTGTGAGTAGAGTGTATGTGTGTGTGTGTGGGAGGGTTGTAAAGAGGTCAGCACTTCGCTAAATCCCCTTCTTCAGGGGAACACGTGTTAGCCTCCGTGTCTGATCTATCACCTGCCAGACAGTGAGGACAGGCCAGTGCAAAGCCTGTGGGTGGGCGCTCCGCTGAAGCCCGACACCCTAAAAAGCAAACACTGCCCCGTACACGTGCTATTAGATAGACAAGTTTGCGGAACAAGAAAAATCAAGAAACAAGGAGTCAAAGGGCAATACAGAATCTGGCTTTGTAGACATATCGAATGTGCGGGACTTTAAAGGTATCCGTACAGTATGGACTTTTGCTATATCTTTATTTTGATGATGTAATCTTAGTGTATGGATTGGTTTCTGATCTAAGGCTATTGATTGTAAAGGGACCTGACAGTCTGTGATATTGGATATGGCTTTACTAATCTTTTGTGTATGTGGCCGGAGGAAAATAAGGCTGTAACGTTACCCCGGTAGCCACGTTCGCTCAGGAAAGACTGCTGATCCCTATCTGTGGTCGGGAGAGGACGAGACAGCGGTGTAGGTTGCCAAAATAGTCTGGCAGCTTGTATTTATCCGCCACATTACAGCAGTGTCAGAAAATCAAGCAAAGAAGCCACCAGAAACACTGAGGTAACACCAAATCTGGCAAGTGTCGACTTCGAAAGTGTCTTTTTATTGTTAAAAATGTGCATTCATGACAAAGTCAGTGGTCCTAAAGGGTTTGTACACTTGTGTTTTAATAAGACATATTTTCAGACATACCAATTTGCTAACATGATGCTGTGATTACTTGATACTATGCAGAATTTGTCACAGCACTAAAACTACAGTAAGCACAAAAATAGAAGTGACTCAAATCACAACGTCAAAAAGTTCTCATTCAGTCCAGAGAGTTTTGCATCATCTATCACCGTACAGTAATGCTATGTGGTTATTAGCGCTGCTATTAGCTGCAGGCACTGAATCCTGGCAGTAGTGACTGACACCATACCTTCCGCGAGTTGTAATTACGTGAGAATTTTTCCATTGGACCTGTGACCTTTTATCAGCCTCAGCTGGACATTTAAGGGGTCACTGAGCGAGGCCGGTTCCCTCGAACAGACGCCTGCCGCTGATCATCCTTCTGAGGCATGGCAGTAAAGCCCGCTCTGGAAACAAGCCTGTCACTAACAATATGTTTTTCTAAGAATCGTTTTGATATCCCTTTCAGAGAGGACATATACAATGAAAGCCTTTATCTCGGGCTACTCCAAACTCATGTAATGAGAAAGGATACAGACCTAATATACAACAGTTAGACCCTCCTCACATTCACACATTCACATCTGTATATTTTAGTTTAATAAACACATACTGTATATCAATTTTGCAGAATCTCTTTATTACTTGAAAGATTTTGCATATTTAAAAAAATATCTATCTTCTGATATATATATATATATCTGAAATAATGCACTATTTCTATAGTAAAACTTCAATTTTTTATTAAAATGTTCTTCTATAAATCATTTATTTTGATGTATATTTATTGTACATATGTTATAGCTTTCTCTTTCTATTGGTTTTCTCTATTTTACATGATGTTATCTTGATTTATTTTCTTTGTATTTAATTTCCTCTGTGTCTATATTATGCACCAATACAAGAACATTCCCTGCATTTCAAAACCTACTTGGCATAAGTAAGATTTTGAATCTTTGTCTAAAGTATAAACTCATTTTACTTCCCCCGAATCCTTGCTAAAATATGTTGAGTTACTTCTTCCGAAAACTCGAGTGGTTTGGATCTACTCGAACACGCATGACGCCACCCGGCTGGCCGGAGCTCTGAGAGTCAGCTGATGAGCGGCAGGTGTTGCAGGCAGGAGGGGCTACCCCTGCCCACCGATGGGGGGGCCTATAACTGTGGCAGCTGGCACTTTATAATTCAGGATGGCATGCTTAGAGCGGAGCTTAGAGGCTCCTGGTGGAAATATTAAGACACTTTTAGAACGACTGATCGCATAAGTTCTCTCAACATCTTCTGAAGAACGAAGCATGTCTTATGAAACCGCCGCACAGTAACAAGCAACTACTATTGCATTTATATAATGTCGATGGACGATGGTAACGTGCGCAGTATAATAATTAACAAGGGAATTACACTAAAATACAAATATGTTGATCTGTTTTTGTATCCCTATAGCTATAAAAGTATTTTAGAATAGAATGACAGGTTTACAAGGCAACATGTGGTGCTAATGAAATGCATATCTTCTTACATGACACCTGCATTCATATTAGACTATGTGATTATTCCTTTTCCATGAGCAGCCCTTAGCCACTTGTTACATGGTGATCTCATTACATGAAGTAGGGCAAGCCGCTGTCCCCCACTGATTCCACGATCAAAGCCCCCCCACGTTTGTAAGAGGCCACGCCACGGCACTATGCCACCATTAAATCTCCTTTTTCCCTTTAATTGAATGCCATCACTTTCAGAGAATCACCTACTGTGCCACATGTCGAGGGGGCTGTGATGCTGCGTCTCAGGACCAGCAGGCGGTGGAGGCTACAGATTCACACACACACACACACACACACACACACACACACACACACACACACACACA
>NW_011369945.1:2050462-2085625 GCF_000735185.1 Notothenia coriiceps
ACTACACGTACTACGTACTACTACACACACACACACACTACACACTACACACACACACTACACACTACACTACACACACTACACACACTACACTACACACCAACTACTACTACTATATATATACTACTACGTACGTACTACTACTACTACTACACACACACACACACACACACACACACACACACACACACACACACACACACACACACACACACACACACACACACACACACACACACACACACACACACACACACACACACACACACACACACACACACACACACACACACACACACTGACTGTCCACATCAACGGCTTAGCTCGGATCGCCACAGACAATACCCCACCGTTTTTCCTCTAAGCATGCGCTAATAGCTTCAGCTTTATTTCTGAAGCAACGCTGTTTATTCTGGCTGAGAGTCAAAGCCTCGGTGTGAGATATTTGTACCGGGATGAAGACATCAAGAGTGGGCGCATGTAAAAATAGCGTTGTTATGGCAATACAATGGCTGACCCTTCATTGTGAGATGAAGAACCACAGCTACATCAGAGCTGTATTAGTGGAAGTGAACCAAAAGCCTGACATACGATCTGGTGTTACCATGTTAACTGCTGATGGCTTCTATCAGGAGCTGTGTTTGGTGCTGGCAGAACACAGCAAGACTGTGTTACCCAGGTTTATTTTAGGACGTTTACGACTTATGTCCCTAAGATGAGTCTATAAACACATTCTTTAAACACTCCATTTCATATTAGGATTTATCTTATACTATAATTGCAGATGGCAGTGGGCTAAAGTCCAGAACTTAACCTGCTTTAATCTGTGTTTAAACTCGGATACAACTTTTAAGTAAGTGGTCTCATGATGGTTGTTGAGGGATGTAATGTTAGGTAATAAAAACACACACACTACGCCATCATTAGTTCATTGCACTATTAACTGTGTACTGGTTAGGTGAATCTACAGCATTGATTTACAAAGTCTGAGTCTGTGGGAAGTGAAAAAATACATTATAATTCTCCCTTGCTTGTACTAAACACCGGCATTAGTGCTTTATAGTAAAATTGCCATAATCACAAAGTGTGAATAAAATATTTTATTTAAAAAACCAAACAACCTTTTTCTGCAATACAAGGGGTTATAAAACATTATATTGACTTGTAACACAGAACCAATCCATCACAGCGAATGGAAATATATATTTTAACTGATTACAATATTATGATCATTTAATAATAATCTATCTGAAGATCAACAATTTATTTTTTGTTTTGTAATTATGTGGGCACAACTGACTATTCTGTCTCTGGTGTTTGTAACAAAGCAAAACAATTAATTTGTACAAAATTGTTGACCGTCTGTGAAAGCTTATTTTTAACATATTTGTTGGAAGACAAATCCTAAATAAAAAGGGGTCGCATTTTCGTCTGCATTTTTAAGAATTACCTCCATAAAACTCTGTCTAAAAAGGTGTACCGGGAAGTCTCAATTCAGCACCAGGTATTATAATACTCTCAAAATAAACTACAGCTAGACTCTATGCATCCGTGTAGAATAGCCCTTCTGCAAAAAACAAACAGACTAAAAAACCTCTCTTCTTGGAGAAAAAAAGAAAATCTATCGGCTAGATTTTCCCTCTGTACTCCCAAAGGTCTCTCTCTGGAGGAGAAACAACACATGCAGGAAGTGAGCTGGGATGTTCGGAAAGCATTTAGTGGATCAATATGCCAGGCAAGAGAGGGGAAGGGAGGCAGACAGACAGAAAGGGAGAGAGAGGGTGAGGCGGAGAGATACCCAGAGCCCAGGGGAGAGGGAAGTCTTTGGGGAACAGCCTGTGCTTTTCAAGAGTACTGTTACACTTCTCAGTCCCGGTAAGAACATCCAACTCAGCAGCTTTCTCAACCCGTCGGAATTAAACACAGCCAGGCTCTGCGGTGTGAGGAGAGGTGAGTTGTGGGTGATGTCACTGGTGTCTCCCCGAGGCCGCAGCCATCTTTCTTATCTGATCACTGACTCTTATTTTAGACCCCTGTGAGACTGTGGGGGGTTTCAGATTCACTGGGACGGGACAACGGTCTGACCAAAATGTTGATATTTAGTCCTAAAGCTGTCATTCCAATCCACAGAATCAACCCACCAATATGCCTTTGATTGTTAGCTTTTAGGTTCAAATATTTATTTAGAAACTCTTTATACAGTAAGCCACAAAACACACTTCTATAAAGCTTGGTCATGAAACCTTCACGGCATCTAAATGTATTTTTTCTCCAAATTCACAAATGTTATTATTGTTCCATAAAAGGAGCTGAATTATTATTAAAACATAGAAATCTAAAGATTGGTTATTAAAATGTCTTCTTGAAAACAATATTCTTTGCCTTTTAGGTGCTACTTTCAGTCATTATTATTTTGTATTAAGTGTTTAAGGCTTAAGTCTCAACAGGGCTGCGGCTTACAATTATTTGAGTTATTCATTCATTCATTTGAACAATTCTCAAAATGGTAAAAAATACCTAATACCCACAGTGAATTGTTAAAAATTGTTGTTTAAATTATATAATATTACAAAGAGAAAAGCGAAGATGATTCACTTTTTTTTTTAAAGCTGGAACTCGATGATTTTTTCAATGTTTTGACATTTTAGGTTGCAGAGTGCATTACTGCATGCACATTATTAAACAAATGATTTTGGCCACATATCTCTTGTGAAGAAAACAAACAAACAAACAAACAAAATGACCAGGTAATAATATCTTTACTCACCCTCTTTCAACATGCCAACTTTAAGACATTTCATGAAGCGGCAGGCCTGGCACGACTTGCGTCTCCTTTTGGTGATCTCACATTCGTTGGTGGCCGGACAGCTGTACTCAATATTCCCTGTAAGAAAATACAAAAAAACGTTTAGTTAATAATATGAGCAGAACACATGCACATCAGCAGTAAGGATACATTTTTAGAATGACTACATAGAAAATCAAGACCCAACACACACACACACACACACACACACACACACACACACACACACACACACACACACACACACACACACACACACACACACACACACACACACACACACACACACCTGTCCCAAGGTGACCTCATGTGACACTCCTGAGGGAGAGGAGGGTTTAGTGGCATTTTGATGGGACATGTAAAAAGCACCTCCCCGCCCCGGAGTCCCACCCCCATTTTGATTCTCAGATAAATTAGCTTCATTAAGGCAGAGCGTCCTCTCCGCAACGCTCACCACGACCCCTTGCAGCCCATCCCTCTTCACCCAAAGGATGATGGGAAAGCTGCCCTCCCTCCACAACACAAGGGCTAAGAGATGGACGCAGCTTCTGCATAATGCTCTCCAGCAAAGAGATGCTGTTAGACTCGCCAATCTAAGGCTCCCATATCCTGTAGCAAAGCTCAATGTATTATTCAAGTCTGTCTCGACGTTTGTTGTCTCACTATGGAAATATTTCCTATGCAATTTAATCACTCAGGCCCAAAAAAAGGCAGAAACGCAGACATATTGAACCTGCTGCCATGTAACCGCTGCCTGCTTTTCTCACCAGGTTCCGGTTAACCATTTTTTTCAGGATCATTACGCACCCAACTAAAAAGTGAACGTGACCTCAAGAATCCAATGACAAATCCTCTTTCCCAAGTATCCAAATCCCTTGATTGAGTGTTTAAACAATGTCCCCTAAACCCAGAGATGTATTAATGGTACCTAAAAACAGCAAACCAGGTGTTATCTGCTGCAGGTCTGCCAGAGCTGCCCCTCACACACAAACACTGACTCACACACACTCCCCGGTTGGTCAAGAAGAAGGTGCCAACATTTGTCAGGATCCCTGGCATCAAGAGTGCCAGCAGGGTCACATGCACAGTGAGGGGCCCGGGGCAGCGTGCCAGCCCGTTGGCAGAGGCTGGTTCAGGGTAAAGCCTTTTAGACTGAGAGGCGTAGGCACAGGGAAAATACAGTATAGATATAGAGAGGGGACAGTGCAGTGCTGTGTGTAATTATACACTATAAACATTTATACAGCATGTGTGCTTATTGGCGTATTAAACTGTTTGTGTGGTGAGAATACAACAATTTGAATACTTCACAATTTAGTACTAAAAGTTGTGGTTTAAATTATATCTTTTAAATGTTGTACTACGACTAATTCTTAACAGGTTTGAGTGACAGCATTTAAATGAGTTACAATCAAAAGTATGCCTAAAAATGTCAGTAAAAGACAATTAGTATTTCTCATATACTAAATAAGTGAATGTCATGTACTGCAAAACAGCACTATGATAATCCCTGTAGAGTAAGTACTGTATAGGGTTAGTTTAAAGATAATTAGGGTGTAACTAATGTATTTTCTTTGGTTTTAGCAAAAAAAACGTGACTTTTATGTGCTAAGTGATGTCCATCGATCAATATCTGAAACCTCAATGTTAATGAACTATTAAATAGTGCTGATTTAACAATTTAAAAGTATACAGTAGTATCAGTCCTTCTTGAATATATACAGAAGTTTACTTAATGTCCACTGAGTGTTACATGCATCTAGTATATAGATTTTTACACAATGGGACAGAAAAAGGTAGTGTCCATTAGTAAAGGAAACATTTTATACCTAAATGGATCAACAAATAACCTGTGTGTGTTCATGATTATGTGTGTATGAGAGGGGGGGGGCTTTGCATTAGGTATCCACAATAGTCTCAAATTGCCTACCTCTAAAAGCTCACTGTCGGCATACCCTCTTAGTTAATCAGGTCTTGTGTCCACCTTTATTTCTCAAAGGACATTTCAGCCACTCTAATATCCTTCCTTAACCTCTCTTATTTTCCCTCTAAATTTTGATATATTATTATGCCATGCTATTATCCACGCACTCATCTCCACTCAGGCTGGACCTCTCCTTGTCCTCCTCCTTTACCGGGGCCGGGACCCCCCATCCTGATTACCATTCCATTAAAGAGGCTTCTGCTTTCAGTGAATGACCACGTCCCCTGTCCCTTGTCCCTCTGCCTTTTATTTGGAGGACTTCTCGGCAGCGTCTCTCTCCCCTCTCCCCTTCCTCTGTTATTGCCCCCGATAACACGTGCCTGCGCTTCTAATTGCCCCCCCCCCATCTCCTCCCCTTTGGGTGTGGGCTGGAGGGGCCCGGGGGCAAAGAACAGATCCACACCCCCCACCCACTTTCCTCGACTTTCTCCCAATGAAATGCCTGGCTCTTAATTACAGTCACCCAACACTGATTGTTATTGACTGAAACTCCCGCGGCTCAGGACGAAGGACGGACAGATTAGGTTCATTATGGGCCTGTCCTCCATGAAGGAGAGCGCGAAGAAGAAGAAGAGGGGGGGGATCGTTGCAAGAAGTCACAAAGGCACGCACACACACTATCTACAGTCCTCCACTGTGTTGCTGATCAGACACATTCAACCAGTTAAGGCTAAACTGCCAGAGTTAGGGTCAGAACAATATATGTGTTTTATCTGTCTTTTTAAATATTCATATGAGTTTGTCCCACCAATATGTTTTATAAAAGTCTGTTTGTCAACCCTTTATAAACATATAATAAAAAGCGTTTTTTTGTCGCCTCCACTTTTCTAAGTGATTCCTAATCAGTTCGACTGGTCACACATCTTACAACACGTCTTATCACCAGCATTTTTATATTTTTCCGCAAAAATACAAACCATTTAGTTTCAGATTTGGCCTTTTTAACAGTCAGTCGTTTAGCGTAATAGAAGAAACAGGAAGATATCTGAAGGACAAGTGTGACACGAAAAGTTATCACAGAGAGTAAAGTAACAAGCTATGCTACTGTACATTGCTTTCCTTGGGTCGGCAGAAATTCACTATAAAGATTGTTGCAAATCACAAATAAAATTGAAAAGGGAAGCAAACAATTTTTTTCCCTTTGCTTAAGTAATTTAGAAGGGTTTGAAAAGAATAACTTGACCTCTTGATGTAGCCTCAATAGCCTCCTGTCCAGCTCGATGTCAATAGACAACAAATCCTGCAGATAAAACTCAAATCTAAATCTGCCTCTCAGTTTGCAAAATATTATCTCTGTCCAAATGATTATTCTGGATCAGCTCCCACACATGGCAGAGTCTATGCCAGACGTACGTTTCACATGCAAACGCATCAAAACATCACAACCCCGAGCAGATTTACAGTCTGGGCCTAATGTCTGCTGCAGGCTCTCATAATCACTACATCATATTAGTCCCATAAGAGCAGACGGTTGGATAGCAGCACTGAGAGGAACACATAACAATAGATTCATCGGGTCAATATGTTCTCTGCTGAATCCCAACTGTTGTGATAAAGCTAATATGTAGAACTATTGTGAAAAATAGCACACAGGTGTTATAGTACACCTGGGTTGAAAGGCAAACACTTTCTTGCAGAATATTCAACCACCTGGGAAATTACAGAAAACTGCTTATTCTAAGGTTAAACTGGGAGCGTACAGACATTAAAGAGCCCAGGTCAGCCAGTAGAAGAAGAAGTGGGAAATACCTTGTATCGTCCTTTTGAAGAAGGCTTTGCAGGCCTCACAGGAGGCCACCCCGTAGTGGTACCCCGAGCCAATGTCACCACACACCAGGCACAGCCTCTTAGGGATGGTATTGAGCATGTACTCGCACTTGATCGGCGAGTCGTCCACCACGCCGGCGCACTCCTCGTAGCGGCGTAGGCAGGCGGCGCCACCTCCCAACATGCCTGGGTTGAACATTGGCGGAGAGTCGAGGGCGTGCGTGTGTCTGCCGTTTATGTAGCCGCCACTGGCGTCTGAGTTTCCGCTGGGACTGTGGTGACTGCCGGTGTCTACGAGCGAGGAGGAAGGACTTGATGGCTCGGTTTTGACGTAAGACCCACAGCTGGATGATAGGTGTCTGTCCTCAGAGGGCATTCTGTTCAACAACCTGGATGAAACACACAAGACGATAGCTGTGGTCAGTTTTGGTAACTAAATCAACAGATAATTTTGTCAAAACTGGGATGCAAATTCAGGAATTGGCCAAACAGTTATTGGATGATATCAAACATTATTTGAAATATCAAATTCTGTATTATCCCATTATGTTTTAATTAAGTTAACCAACATCAGTGATATGGAGATGGAGCCTGTTTACTCCACATGAATAAGCACAGATTTTCTTGAGCCACAATGAATCTTATATTAAAGTAAATGTACATTATCACCACTAACAAGTCGCCTTCTTCCATCATCACCTGATCATTCACTGAGAGATTCGTCAGCTGTGATGGAGCACGCCGGTCTGTCTGAGTTTGATAGATTGTGTTACAGACACAACCATTTATGTGTTGGAATGCCAAGTGATATACTACAGCAGCTTATTTCTCTCAGGCAAAATGGTAACTAATGACCATGTCAACAGATGCCCAATACATCTTGAAAACAATGCCCACAATTGGTCGGCTGCCAGAAGCAAATGAATGAATGAAACTTCAGAAGGCTGTTAATGGACAGAGAGAGGTGTTACACTCAGCATATGGAGGATCATGGGTAATATATGACCCAATCAATAGTCCCGGTTAGTTTGCCAAAGGACGGTGCCGGGTTACGGTGGACTTAAGTGAGAGGTTGGAGAGGCTCTGACCTGGGATTGAGTTCCCCGATCCCACATTTCATTATAACATTTGGGAAAAGGCAGTTAGTAGAACATTTTACGTATATACTTCTGTACAAATCACAGACAAAGAGCAACTGTTGCCTGATAATTACCAAATATTATCAAAAACAAAAGGATCCTGCAGGCATTTTGCAATGCTGCATGTATTGCTCTGAAACTTGAGGTGTATTTTTTCATTGCCGATTTTATTTGTAGAACTGAAATAGTTTAGTAACCTCAGAAAAAGGGTTTTGGTTTTCAGTTTGGTTTGATTGTAAGCAAGATTACGGAAAAACTACTCGCCAGATTTTTGTTTAATATGAGCTTTAAAATAAAAGCTTTTGAGGAGAATCTGAAATCACGGGTCGGATACAAAAATGATTCTTTACTTTGATTAACATTGAAGGATAGGACATGGCGTTGGCAGAGGTCTGCGCTCCTAGTTTCCATGTAAACTTGTGTAAGAAATAAGGTACTATCTGACAAATGTTGTCTTATAAACATGCGGGCAGGGCTCAGGACACAATGAATAACAGAAATTGCTACTGTTGTTTTTGTCAGACTATAATTTTTCTTCAAGGCGGTATAGCCTCTGTAGCCTATGTGTTTGTACTTTAAGCACCATTGCTACTACAGTAGCCTCGACCTCTTAAACAAAGCGTGACATGAGGCCTGGATGTGTTTAAGAACAGCTGGCTCTGTCCGTCAGAGTTGCTGCTGACTTCACACAACTTGAGCCCTACATGCTTGAGAGTTGTAAACATTGGGTGAAAACATTGAAAAGCCATGTTAAGAATGTCTGAAACTAACAGGAAGCTAATGCTCACCAGATTCCTCTGAAGTTGTTGCCTTTGTGCTGCCAGGGCGGCAAATGTGTCTTTGTATGGAGTGCATTTTCCCAATTGTTGACTCTTTGCACAAGTGTTTATAAAAAGCCATGAAGTCATCAGGCCCCGACAACATGAAACCTCTCTTTTAACTGCGAGCGGGTAGCGGCTGGAGGGAGGAGGAGGAGATAGCCTCCACCCCTGGGCCCAGATCAGATCTATCGATCCTCTGCTTCCTTCCTGTTCCAGATGAGGCATGAAAAAATAAACCCTCCTCTTACGGGTCCCAGACATTCCTTATGCATTTTTAATCAGTCAGGACTGTTAACATAGTGCGAGATGGAGCGATACAATATTATGTTAGTCTTCATTCTGAGGCTATTGCGGTTTATAAAAGATTCACAGGGCTACCGTTAAATCTTGTAAGCAATCAGCATGCACCTATAGTCAATTGGAAGGTATATATTCTCCCATCTGAGGGAATTGGAGAGCGCGGCATGGTAACAGTTAATACATCATCGCAGCCCGATAGGGGGATTCCCTATGGAATAGTACATTGTGGCATATGTAAAAAGTAGTTCATTCCCCACTTAGCACACAGTAACGCTGGGGAGATGTTTTTTTGTTAGGTTTAATGGAAATTTCTAATGGGTCCTTTCAAATCTGTCGAAATGAAATAATGGCACAAACCACCAATCCGTGCAGACAGAAATAGCTTCATAGTTTCATAATTTGTTTTTTTTCCTCTTATTATAAAGCGAGACAGTTTCCTAAGCGCAGCCTGGCTCTCCTCAACCCGCCCCGCTCTCTTGGCAACTCACACACACACTCTCACCCAAACACGCATTGCACCTAATATCTGATGGGGTAGTGTTTGCTCCGCCGCGCAGAAAAATTGTACAAACTGAGCAGACAAGCAGGACCCATCAGACAGACGTGAAGGTCACCTGCCTCCTCTGCTCTGCTGTTAGAGGCCCAGACGGACCCACAATGGCCGCCAGACACAGGTTCTGTCTGTCCACCACACTGAAAGTAAAAACGTCTGGACACGACTGTAAAAACTAGAAAGCTGTCCATAGTGTTTAATATGACTGAGACTCTGTCTGAACACGCACAAATCAGTGCCCAGTTGTTTTTATACATTTTATTTGAGAATCAAAGTGTGGGTGTGAAAATGTCCCATCAGAGCAGTTTAAAATCTCAATGTTATCATAATGTGTTTGTGTATTTTGGCATGCCTCTTTGTGCTGGCAGTATTACAGATCCCCTTCTTCCCTACATAAATCCATCCACCTCTTCTTTAAACCATGAAATATTTTTTCCAGCCTACTGAATTTCTGCGCGATTAAATTTTACAGGCAGTCAAAGAAAAATGATATTCAGAGCAATTCTCCACAATGACCTCATGCTATCCTTGGCTGGACTAGTGAAGGGTTAAAACTGTGACTCTCCATATTTTACTATGTATTTTCCCACAGAGGGGAAATATTATTGTTAAGCTTGGGGTTAAGCTTGTAGCAGCGAATACAGCGTAAATCACGGTGCTGAACACACAGTCGAACACGGAAGCGCAGAAGGACAGAGGCAAGGAGCCATGCATGAAATTAGTTCATTAATCTTTCTATGATAGGCTGTCCTTGTTTGGGGCAAACTCTATCAGCTTTAAACTGAGTGCCCCTTCCTGCCTGACACATAGATTACACTGTTAGTCCGCAGCCGGGATGTCTGGGAAATGAATGGTCATGGGAGCGGGAAAATGGGGTAGCGTGTCGCCCAAGTGTTAAGTAGTAACAACAACATGTGCGTGATAGCGCTGGCACAAATGAAGGTCATCAAAAAATTTGTGTGCTCTAAAATGTAAATGCATTTATGCGCCACTGCAAATAATGTCAGTTTATAGAGCAAAGACATTTGTCAAGATATATTTTTAAAGCATTACTTTAGGGTTAGTTGTTACACCCCCAACAGCCATGTTTATTAAAATCTGCAAGCTGTGCACGTTTGATTTGTTGCGTCCATACATTCTCCTTTTTTTATTTGTCTTAATATCTCACCCCTTTGTGAACGGTTGTGTCTTTAGCATATATTGTAGTTTATTTATGCTTAATTATTTTGTAAGGCTGAATGTATATTATGTTTTAATATGCATTCAAGGCGGGTAAATCAAATACCACTCATCACTGAATAATAATTACAATTATTTTGACAGAAATAATAAAATGTCACAAGTTCTCAAAGACAATGGGTTTGTTTTAATAAGGCTTGTTTTGTCTGAAACTCAAATATAACACATTTATTATTATAGAAAATTAGGAAGATATAACACAAATTGAGAATCCAGAACCAGTGAATGCCAGACATCATTGCTTTAAATATATTATTGACGAACATAGCGTCAGCTCTAATTTAATGCTAAAATGAGTTTGTTGCGAAAGATTTTGAGGTAACAATTGTTTACGCACTTGCTTAGCTATCTGATCAAGCACCATGGCTGACAAAGACCACTGGCAGAAAGAGAAAAAGAAAGTGGATTTATTTACAACAGATTTGTGTTGCGAGTTTGGAAACTAAATTTCATCGCTCTTAATAAAATGTTTGAAAATTGTATTAGACCATTTTTACTTCAATCTAAAAAATCTTTAGTTACGATGTTTGCACTGCATGGCAGATATGCTTTGTTTCTCTCTCTCTGTCACACACACACACACACACACACACACACACACACACACACACACACACACACACACACACACACACACACACACACACACACTCAGACACACACTCACTCACACTCGTACACAGAACTTTCAGCATATGGCCTCTTCAATGTCACTGCCACGAAGAGAGATTGCATAGATTTCCCACATGGATGATGTCTCCTTACCTGGAGTATCAACCCCCATCTACATACACGTCCACCACCTCCAGGAAATTGCTCTCCCTGCAAAGTCAAACACACCCCTAACTGCCTTTTAAAAAGAGACAGAAGAAGGAGGTTGTGGGGGAGAAAGAATAAACGAGCAGAGACTTAAGCCGTCATTGAGAATCAGAGGGGGACTCATGAGGGACAGTTACGATATTGATTTCATAAATAAACAGAGATGGCCATCGATCCTAATGTTATTTTGCATTTCAATTACTGCCCAGAAACATAACCTTCAAACGTCTGCTTCTCCACAGTAATAACATCCACTGATAATCACAAGCGAGTCTTGTCCGGCGCAGATTGGCTTTTCTCTCTCTCTCTCTCCCCCTCTCTTTTTTTTTCCAAATGTGTAAATGACACAACTTTGCATTTGCCTAATGGTATTAGAGCACGGGCTGAATTTCAAGTGAGACTCAAGCTGATACAGTAAGCGCTCCGGTCAATTGACACAATGCAAATTAACGTGGTGAAGAGGAATTAAGTTCACAATGTGAGACCTCGTGAAGCTACAATGAGGCCCATTAAATTAAACATGCCGGCTGACCCACACTCCATGATTAGACGCACTGCTTCTTCTTCTGGGTGTGTGTGTGTGTGTGTTAATTTCATTTCATCAATAAAACAAACTCACTCTAAGAAGTCCTCTCTGCTGCTGCTTGCCTTTAGCCTGAGGACACGAGAGCCACTTTCATGTTTTGATTGAATAGCGGCTGCAAAAAAAAAGGGCCATCTACATCCTGATGTATTCAGAGTCCTTGACAGGCTGCCTAAAGGATATATCTATATCAAGAGGGGGGTCATGACATGTAATGAAGTTATTTCTCCTGTCATGCAGTCACACAGAGCTGGGATCGTATGCAGCAGCCATTAATACACACGCCCGGCTAAAACACTTTTGTATTGTTTTTATCTCTGGTCATTTCTCCTGGACTTCTTCATGGAAACTCAAAGATCGTGGTAAATAATATTTGGAGGGGCAAAGCATTTTTACTCACACACAACACAGCCCCACCTGCTCCCTCCATTCACCAGTAAAAGCCAAAGAGAGGTTTTAATGTTGGTACTGAAAAATAACCTTGGACGTCTTACTCAAAGTCCAGTGACGGCTGTTTCCATGTGTTGCAGAACAAGTGCAGGGAATAGCCAACAGAGTAATACACTGGCCCTCACAAGTTACATAAGTATTAATTCATATTTTGTTGTTGTTGACTATTTCTGATGTATACTTAAATGCTTTTAATACAATTTCCCAGTTAAAACTCTCAACCTTGGCGCAACACAATAAGAAATAGTACACTACATGTCCGAAATCATATTCAGAAAATGTACTTAAACTGCTAAGGATCTAAATATTCTGCCTTAATTTAATAAGGACAAACATTTCTCTTTTATTTATGTTCTTTTTTTAATGTTTAATATGACGCATAGATACATAAAGTCTGTTAAATATTACATATCATAATATTTAACATGTTATCTCTTCTTTATAAAGAAGAAATTGTGTTGTCAAGTTTTGAAAAGACAAATCATTGGCCTATGGACTTTTAATCTTTTTTTGTTGTTGATATTAATGACACTGATTGATGCAACCGTTAAATTATAAACGCAACATGACCATGTGCATAACTAGTGTAATAAATCCAGATGCAACGCAGGATAAGATGTGTTCCTCTTAACAGACACAGTCAGGTGTTTTCAATATGGCACCGCTAAAATTAGATCCCAGGTCAGTGTGTGATTCTTTGGTCTCATCCGTATGTGTGTGTGTCGCTATGATTGTGTCCTGCTGTGTGTGTGTGTGTGTGTGTGTGTTTGTGTGCGCGTGCATACATATGACCGCTTGTGCTTATGCATTCCTGTTGGTTTGCTTCTGAAGGGCAACTATGCGGACAGCAGGTGGAACGAGAGGGAGAAATGGATTTGATTTATTAGAGCAAACTGAAGAGAAACACTTTGAGTGTGAACAATGCCACGGTTAATCCTACTCAAACCACAGCTAATCACAGAGGTTTACCTTTTACAATCAGAAATGTGTTAAATAATAGTAAAATAATGTGTTTCATATTAAATATTAAACATTATATCATGTGTTTATGAATAGGCATATGTGCCATTAATACAGCTATTTATTATATCAAATTAATAATGTTTTCTCTCACCAAATCCCCAAATCATGTCAATCAGTTTTGTGGACCTTAGTAATTGACTGTGAAGCTAAATGTTATTTAGATTTTAGTTACATACAAATTTGCAATTATTTTTCAAGAAATAACAATATGGTCTTCTTAACAATATATTTAGTTTGTGAAATATTTTTTTGCATTTTTTATTATAATGTAATCCTTGAAAACGGTGAAAACAATTAATACAGATATATGGCCGCTTATATTTACGCTTATAAAATATTAATGTGAGATGCCTGATAAGTTAGTTGGTTAGTTAGTTGGAGCCTGTTTGCAGAGACGTGTCGTGAGAGTTAGACTCAACAGACGTTGGGCCTCTCACCTCTGGCCAGGAGCTCGGTCATCAGGCCAAATTATTAATAGCATTGCCTGAAGACAGACCTTACTAAGCACAGCTTTATGTCACACCAAACGCAGATTTACTGCAAATAACTGAGCGACAATTAGTCTGAAAGTTGGACAGTAAGGTTATCAATACTTAGGTAGAGACATGTTTAGAATCTGTACTTTATATCACATATTGAACTTTATTCAGTCTGCTACTTGAATAGGGATGATTCCTTCAGTTTATAGAAATGCTCTTTTATTTAAATGCTTTAATATGTTTTACTTTTCAAAATAATCTAACCAACATGGCAACATAGAAGTAATCTAACTTTTAGAATATCTAGAAAATGCATTAGTTGCAGGAGAATTTCAGTTTTCATAGAGAGCAGAGTTTGTAGAATGTCAGTATTCGTGACTGATTAATAAATTGTGAACAAACGATCCTGCAGTTTTCAGAGGAGGAAATCTGAAAGCTTTAAAATATTCACATAATCAGACAAAAATGAATACGTGTAGATGCACAGAGACATACATTCCTACAACACACACACCACACCCACACACACACACACACACACACACACACACACACACACACACACACACACACACACACACACACACACACACACACATATTACAATTCAAATTTCAATTTTTATGTGTTTTTTGAATGGCTGTGAAATAAATGCAATTTACAGATTCTGAAAACGTGATAAAGCTCAAGGGTAGTGTTTCTTTTCCCAACCTACTGCAATATGCAAAGGAATTACAATAGCGAATGTCAAAGGCTTTAAAAACAAAACTAATATATTTAAACACATTAAAATAAATGAAACCTACGTCTGTTACTAGTTGAGATAACAAAACATCTGACAAACTCATTTGGGGTTAAACATTACACTCGGTATGTCCACAGAAAAATTAGTGAAATGAATTTGATTGTATTAATAAATTAAACTTATGTTCTTCCTATAATTCACTTTACATTTTGTATACTGCAAAACATCTTCACTGTTGAAGACTTTGAATTGTCAATCCTTAACTTTATTACTTTCCATTTCGTGTGCAAAATGACTTACATTTGAATGCAAAACTTTAAAAAATAATTTACACTGTTCAACAATTACAGGCTGATGTTATTTCACTTTTAAAGGTGTTGGTTTAACACTACAGAATTCTCTTCGATTTTTTCATTCGTAGAAAGCCTTGTGAGGAGTTTGAAATAATCCTAATCACAGTCCTGTACAAAGTGCTAAGCAGGATAAACCCCCCCATCCCATCTACAGTACAGCTTAACATTAAGAGGATCCGGGTAAAGGGGCTCACCATCAGGTCAGATTTGCTCGAAAGAAGAGCGTCTTTCCAGGCATGAAGAGTTCAGCAACGACAGAGAGCTGGGGCTCCATTTGAGCTTTGAGTTAAACTGAGAACTGATATTTAGATATAGTTACAAACATTGTATTTACATAAAAGGAAATTCCTCTTATGAATTCATCATACATGTAAATAGTAAAATTAAGTAAAACACAAACAGAAAAGTGATCCACGCTGTCTTTTAGCCTCAACAGATACACTCTTATCTGTCTCTCAGGAACACTCTCTCTCTCTCAGACTGGGCGACAGTACAGTCACAGTTTTCTTTCCCTGGCACACCGGCTGCTTCCAGAGGATATCGCCTGGATATCGCCCGCATTAATCAGCCTCTGGCTCTCCCCTGCAGCTGAGGTTAAACCCTGGATCCTGATGCAGAGCTGGACAGCTGTAGGGCAGGGGTCCGAGCCGGACTCCCCGCGGGCTTCAATACCGCTGCCTCACTGACTCTGAGCTCTGCTGTCCCGTACATGAGGCGCTGAGACAATACAGAACTCTGGTTTTTAAATAGTTTACTTTATCAGTTTCACTAATGATTTACACCCATGTTATCCTGATATCTTTCTCTCCTTTTTGATACAAATAGAGAGTAAGAAGTGAATTAAATTCTGTCCTGTGAAATGGAAACAACAATAGAGATGAAACAGGGGATAGGAAGTGGGATAAAAAGATGCACCTACTGGTTGTGGTAGCAGAGAGCGTCAGGGATGCACAGTTCAGAAACATCCATCAGTCCAGGTTAAGCATTCCAGGTGTTGCAATTAAAAAACAGATAAACACACACCTAAAGAAAAGCTGGAGGAGGAGATCAGTTCCTAAGTCTCCACATATCTTGATGAAATGTTGGTCAGGTGTTCCTGGGTGTTGTCTCCCCTCCCTCCCCTCTTCGACTCACACAAATACAAAAAAAAGCCTTCTGCTTCGGCCCGACAAACTCCAGTCTGCACAGGTGCTGCACTCAGGAGTACGTGAGTAGAGAGGGTTATAGAGAGGAGGAAAACACTGAGGAAGAGATGAAAGAAGTGTAGAGAAGAGAAGAAAGAAGGAAGACCAGGGGAGTGATGGAGAGAGAAAGAGAGAATAAAAGGCAGACACAGATGGATGGAGAGCAGCAGTGGAGAGAGCGACTCAGGCTGAGGAAGTCAGTGAGGGGATTGAGTCTCCATTGAAGTCATGGGGGCTCTTTAAGAGCAGGGGGGAGTGGTCACAGCATATGGAGCAGCTGCCATTGGTCTCTTTTGGGAGGGCTGTCCTGAGAGCATCCAATGAGGAGGAGAGATTACTGAGACGGGAGGGGCTAAAGAGTGGCCAGTAGGTGTCCAGTCATTCACAAGGGAGCCCTGCAAAACACAAGCATAGCCCCCCCTGATAGATATAGATAAACAGTGGATGTGAATATATATAGATACAGAGAGGTTTGTATGAGCTGTGCTTTGATGTTGGTGCTTCTGAAGTAAAGTGAAGTGGACAGCAGTAATTGACAAGCAGCAGAAGTAGCAGCATGTTCACTGAAGAAGGTTTGAACAGGTCTGTTTACTGTGCTTTAGAAAGGCTCAGTGCCAGCTTACGGAGCTAAACTGTTCCCTTTACCCTTTCATCCTCTCCACCGTGGATCTGGCTCTCCACAGCCTGGCCCCCCTTTGAAGTAATGGCAGCTGCTTCCCACAGCATTTCACCAATCACACACTGTGGTGAGAGGGGGTCTGCCACTCCTGAAAGAGGCAGGATGTAAGAAACTGAGAGTGATAATGACCTCGGCAGGAATGATAATAACGATGACGACGACAGACAACTTTGAGTGGATCTTTACCACGTCTGTGTAATGTGGCAACCATCAGAGGAAACCCAAAGCCCCCTCCCCCTTCTTCCCCTCCAACCCACTTCATCAACCCACATTTTCCTGATCGATACAAAACCCATCACATGCTCTTATTGATCACAGCGTTGCTGTGTCGCCAGAAGCCCCGGGACAGACTCTGTTTCCCAACAGTCTTTTAAATAAAAAGGAATTATAATTTTGAACGTTTTTCTTTTCATGTCAGTCCATATCAAAGTCACAGGAGCAAAGGCTGATTGCTTTGATAAAAGGAGTTGTGCATTCTCAATTACTTTTTTGATCAATATTTTGGCATTTAATGTACTTTCCTACGGAGGAAAACCTGGATTTCCCACTGATCTGATTAAGACATCCAGACATAATCAATAGAGGAGATATGTTTATGTTTTTAATGAGGCCGAGAGGGAGGATGGAAAGGGAAAGACACTAATGTTTAGTTGACATGTATGATTTCACATTAAGGTTTGAATACTGGGGAAGTTGATTTAATAAAAACAATAAATGAGGAAATGTCGATACACAGATTTAAATAAGAGTTCATATGGAAATATATCAGCTATATGACATTTTTATATAGCGCTAAACTGCGTATTTGGTTATTCATGCACATTCTATCGAAGGAATATTGCGCTTTTTTAATCTATTAATTAAAACATTCGCTGCATGTATTTTTGCAGCTCCATTCTTGTGTTGCCAGTTCTCTGAGGTGGGCCATATTGTCAGTCCAAGGCTCATCTGCCTCCCTCCCTCTCCGCCAGCTTACACAGCGAGGGGACACCGGGCTTCATGGCATCTGACAGGAAATCTATTGAGCGCTCATTCTGTAATCCCACTATCACGCCATCGCCAAACGAAGAAACAGTAATCCAATCATTAGGTCTGTATTTAAGCAAAACAGATTTTCCGCTTCTTCCAGAGACCAAGAGTGTGTGTCTTTAAGCAGATCAGAGCCAGTCTGGGATCTGAAATAATGTGCATTTTGAGGAAGCGGTTTATCTAAGTTTAGCGCTTATCTGCCGTTTTTCATTAACAGTGATTTATTCCTCACCTCCAGTGCCTCGTAATGCTGAAATATGGCTAAATTATTAAGTTCAAATTAGGCTGGAACAATTGAAAATGTGTGCATTTATGAACAAAACCCATTAAATCTCAACAAAACAATCCTAGAAGCAGATCAGAGACGCTGAGATGTAACCGTCTGGGTGCGATCTGCAGCTTGTTTTTAAAAAGTGAAGAAGAACCAATCATTACCTGTCAATAAATAGTAATTACATATTGTGGTGAGTTGAGGGACAATATCTCTGTCACACGGGCAGCATGTAATTAAATTCCTGATTCATGAGCAAACTAGTCTTTTATGTTTGACCTCCTGACCTCTCCGAACAGACACTGTACAGTATGTGCGGCCGAGCGCTCAGCAGGAAGCACCGTGTACCCCGTCCTAACTGTGGACAATCTCATGACAAAAGGTGTGTGTCATCTACACTACAACAGAACAAATAAAGAAAAGTAGTTTTAAGTAAGTGATCACATGACCTCACAATGCTTTAATAAAATTACGACAGTCAAAAAAAAAAATTCTAATAAAAAAATCAATGAAATGGGAAATCTACCCCCAGATGTCATATTCTTCAAACTCTACTTAGTCAGTGTTGTTTTATTTAGAATCATTTTAATATAATTAGTTGTTGGTTTTAAACTATACGTTTTCTGCTCCGCTTAAAAGAATGAGAAAAATAAAAAGATTAACAGATATGTTTCGAAATGTATATTAATTTTGTCTAAATCTGAAAGCCCAGAAACTAGCTCTGGACACTTATATTTATTTCTTTATTCACTATTTGAGTAAATGAGGTGCACAGCTTCATTGGAAATAATATATATTGTAGAAACATGGTCAAATATATATATTAATATGTATTAAGAGTCTGTTAATGTTTCTGTGTTTTTTGGAAGAATTGTACAATATATTGTATATTGTAGCAATATAGCATATAAATCTGAGCAAAACCAAGAGGTATTATCAGGGGTCATGGTGACATCATTTAGGAAATTGTACCTATGAAACTGTTTTGCTATATTTATGTACCTTATTTTCTGTGGTTCACTCATACGGTTTTTAATATGCTGTTCATGTTTTATGTTTGTTTATGAACATATTGGGAACAAGTGTTCTAACTTAAACAGAAACAAATGATATTTTCATTTACTAATACATGTTTGAGCCCTCACTAAAAAAGCAAACATACTCTACACAGATGTTGAAGTCCGGGCCAAAATACTGTAGAGATTAAACTTCTAAAAAAGGTGTAAAAGCTTAAACTCTCCAGATTCGACCGAACAAACAAATATGTGTCTTTATCCAACAAACACAGAATCTGAATCCCACAGATCCATCATTTGCACATGTCCCTGTCGCTGCCACACACTTGTTTGGCTCGTGTGCTGGAGGAGTGTGGAGAGGGATAATTACTATAGCCACAGGGCTGCATTAATCAGCTGGGTGCAATGGTTGCTTTTTATTATGTTCCACTCCCCTCTCTGGGCAACGCTCCCCGAGCCACCAGGACTACACAGAGCTGGGGAGGAGCAGCGTCGCCCCGCTGCCCGCTTCACGCTGGGTTAATAAATGCTATTAGCCTCTATCTCTTGCCTCTTAATTCCTCATTTAACTGGGGACAGTTAAAACAAAACTACACGAGCAGTGGTGTTAATCAGGGACTCGTATATACGGACTCAGATATCTTGATTCAGAGAGCTGGAATCACACGAGGACGAAATAATTGTGGGATCTCTGGTATAGTTTTTCTGTGACAATGCTTCATCAAATATCCATGCAGGCAATTCCAACTTCATCATGAATTATAGGCATGTTATAATCTGATAACACAGAGTAAGCAGCAGGAAGAGTTTGTCCAAAGGTGTTGAGTAAAATGATGCTTATTTGCTTATTTTTGTGACAATATTTAAATGTCCCTTCCTCCTGAACACTGTTTGCCCTCGCATTGCAGCCGTTTGGACTGTGGGTTCATGTACTATAGTTATATTACATATGAGGAGTCCTTACATTACTTAAGGGTGCCTGAAATATTTGACAATACTAGGATTTTTAAGAAAAATCAGTTTTTATAACTTTAAAGCTGTTTACTTGCTTTGAAGCTGTTTTGCCTCATGGCACTAACAATATCCCAGTTGGTCTCACGGCAAAACCCATTATTAAAATGTCTTCAATCTTGGTAAGACACTTTGGTTAAATTCAATCGCCAAATGGCATATATTATCTTGAGGACATTTCTCTAACCTGCGGTGCATCTGTGCGTCAGTGAAAGCCGTGATTGGGATTCCAGCAACAGCAAATGTTCTCCACTGTGTTTAATCACATTAAATATAAACAAAATCAATTGCGCCGCCATGCTCTAATTTTAAATAGCTCCTTGACACCAGTCGAATCCTCTGCGACTTGTCTACGTCACCTGCATAACACAAGAGGGTCTGGATGGAGTCACCTCTAAAGAAGCCCGGTTGTGTCATTGCCGTGCAGAAACGGGATCAATACTTTCCTCTCAAGTTCATTTCAATAAGGCAGCTGGCAAAAAACGGCCCTCGTGGCGTCAGCTTTTTACAGCTTTATGACGCTTGTGCGTACGAAGCAAGCCTGCTGTGTTTAGACCATGCAGATAAAGCAGCTAGAAGTGGGGAACTTCTTGATTTGAGTTCTGTTTAATAAAAATACAGATTAAACTACATATAAGACTTTTTTAACTGATGAATACATATAAAACACCTTATATTAAAAAGGAGCATATATTTGACAGTTAGCTTGTGTTTAAAAATGCCTGTAAAGTAAACGTGTTTAGATTGTCGTAGATGTATGTGTACGTACACTGCTCTGTAGAATAACAGTTGTGAGCAGTCTAACCAAAATTGTCTGAAAGGAGGAAACAAAATGGTGTGTTGATTGAATTCGTGTCACGGAGCTGCCGGTTGGGCTCCTACCGACTTCAACGAACACCCACAGGGCACTAGTAACTCTTCAATTCCCAGCTTTACTCTGAGGAACGGTTAACTTAAGTACAAAACTTTCTGTTTCAAATGACTTATAGTGTGTTTGATAAGAAAATTATCCTCTTTGCTTGTCCCAATCCCACGACAAAAGAGGCTGTTTTCTGTATAAATTACCACCATCGGGAGGATTGTCAAAATACTTAAGAGTTTCCTGTGAAACAATAATCATCTGAGCATGATTTCAGCTGCTGAGAAATCAAATTATTTCAACACGCAAACACTTGAAAGCATCATGCATAGTCTTATATGAAAAATGTCCAGTGGATTTTAAACTGCTGGAGTTGCAGCCTGTTTACACAGTACTGATGAATACAATACTAAAAACAAACATTTATGTAAATCAGCCTCAGTTGGCATTAAATCTCATTTTGAAGAGAGGCTTGGTATTTCAGACTTGGCTCCCCTAAGATCCAGGGATGACTTTCATTTAGTCTCACCTCTCCATCCACCCGGGGTCACCCCTGTTGGTATAGCAAGCACAGCAGTCACATTGCTCCACCATGCGCGCAGATTGCTTACTAGAACCGCCTGGAACCTTTCATATTTCCCAGTCAGCATTTTTACAGGATAATTTTGGCAGCCTTTAAGGATATCGCTGCCTTAATAGAGGATAAAAATAAACGGGTGGTGGAAGGGCTATATCAGGCCGGTATAATCTTGTATTCTATACTGTGTGGAGCTAAACGTCTGGCTTTGGCTCCATTCAATGAGATTAAACCCCTCCCTAGTTGATTCCAAAAGACCATTTGTCCTATTTTTAAAACTAGAAAGAGTGTTACAAGCCAAGTAAATCTAGAAAGGCCAGTTAAATTGATTAAAATACTACAGTATGGTGTAAATGGCATTATAGGGCAGCTTCTAAGAATTTCTTTGGTCTATATCCCATTGAGCGATTATGGTCAGCAGATTTCTATAGATAGTTTGTCAGATGCAGTTTGTGTTTGCAAGCCTTGATATGTACTGTATGTGTGCATATATACAAGAACTGTGTATGTGTGTTAACGCTGTATTGGTGTGGCTGTGCGTAGTTATAGCAGTGACTGACTTGTGTATAAAAAAAAGCTTGTCAAAATGTCTCAAAGAAGGAAACAGCTTAATTCAATCAGCGCTGCTGCTTTCAAGACCACAAGGGAGCCAGCTAATGGTGTTAGAAACTTGAAAAGTAGGGAAAAAAATTAACTTGAGGAAGTTCTCACTACCTGGGAAAGAAGTCTGTTCCTTGAGGCTTTCCGATACTGTATGATAGTAAAAGCTCCACTCTTCTGGGCCTTGTTGCTTCTCTGTGAGCTCAAATGCTGGATTTTAGTTTGTGCTCCTCCCATGAGGGGAAAAAAGCTTTTGCAGAAGTTGGAGGAGGGTTATATGAAGTTCAGTATTTTCAAGAATATGGATCGGTGTTCTGCAGAAGCATGTATGGAAGTGAGTGGATGGGGAGTTGGAGAATATACAGGTTTAGTTAAATGGGAAAAAAGTAACCAGTCTTCTAAATAGGCATCCTGTGGGCATTCCCTTTCAGGGTTACCAGAAAGAGACTAATGTTATGGTAGAATCCAGAGAAAACATGACTGTGTGTCTACGACTGTGCTCTGCAGTGAACAACTGTGAGTCTATAAGGCATGCACCTCGTTTGTGTTATGCGCCCTTCCCCCCTTTCTCCGACATTCACCCCCATTAATTCCATGATTGTGTCTTCCTCTCATTTTCTCCCTCGTTATGCATTTAATGTTTCCAATTTGCCGTCATCACAGAAAAACGCCACAAGAAGCTATAAATTCTTTTCTAATTCCAAATAATTAGGATTACACGGACCAGTGGTTTTCAATCAGTGAGATCATCTCGATGATAGATGGTAGGATAACTGGTCATTGCCGAGACATAAATATTGTGTCGTTCAATTAATCTGGTCTAATGAGGTGTCAAAGCTGCCACTCATCCATCAAATACAATTAGGAATAAACACATATGCATGGAGATGGGTAATTAATAATTAGCAAAGCAAAGAAAACAGTATTGGTTTCAGCAGCCGCATTCACAGAGCAATTTACCACAGCTCTTTTCTGCATCACATTTTTCAAGTGAGTGAGACAATGCCACATCAAAAGAATTTCAATCAATTTTTACCCCTTTTTCGTGTCTGAAGTTTGCTTCGCTCACTGATTCAGTCACTTTAGAAAAGCGTTATGAACCTTAAGGATGCTGCTGTGACATTAAATACAGTTTAACCTTAAAACAACTAATCTAGGTGCCTTTCATCTACACCTGGATGCCAAGAGTGCTCCTAAAACGTGATGGATCGAGTTATTTTGGACCAAGTAAGAGGAAAACATTTATTCTTGATCTTGGGAATTGGGGACTGTCATCAACAGTTTGTCTTCATGACTCTCTCTTAAGCCCACAAGGCTCATTGTCCTAAAAAAGACATTCCATGCAGTGTTTGTTGTCCTCCATTTTCAGAAGGCAGTGAAGCATCCTGACTGGAATTAAAGGGCAGGGAGACCTCCAGTATGGACATCATCATTTATTCTGCCAAGTTTAAAACTGATGTTCTAGCTGTCAGAAGCTCTCATCAGAAAAGGTAGAGATATCCCATCAACTCTCAGCCAAAGGTCCTGCCTATTAAAGCCCTCTGTGGCACCTAAGATGACACCTCTCAAAAAGGAGCAGGGAGGTAGTTTGAATTAGATTCGGTAAACAATTACAAGACTTTTGGTTGAGATTGTAAACCCTGTACAAAAGTAACACTTGTTTTCTTTAGTCGTGGCTCGGGCAGCCTGTTACAGCAGCTCTTACTCACCGCCAAGTCGCTTTATTGATGTTTCTGATTTTGATTCAGATTCTTAACACTTCATCCATTAATCACAAGTTTGCCAAATGAAATAAGTTTTGCAGGAAACATTTCTGCACACATATTAAGGACTTTTGTTAGTAAACGTAACAGGCAGGATATTGTATGTTGACATTAAACTTATCAGTAAAATGTCAAATGTTTAATATGCAGTATAATGTATTTGAAACACAGGACTTTTTTGAAGGACATTCGGTGTCTGCTGCAAAGTGTTTTCTATTGCTTTATGATTTCAGGGTTTACATTTCACAATCTCCAACCAATAACAGGGCACATGCCAGTACATGTTTAACGCTAGTGCTTTGTATTCACACCTGTCAGCAAGTTATTTTTCCTATTGGTTGGCTTACATCTTTGCACTTTAAAACAAAACCAGAAAAAAAACTAAAAACATACTGAATGAGGCAGCTTTGAGAGGGCCTGTTTGTGAATATTTTGCCGCTTTAGCTCAACCTATCTGTATCACTGGTTTAATGAATATAAATGAGAATATAAAGTAAAGGGAATTCATATGTTTATTAATTATCCTTTTTATTCCAGTGACACAGAAAAGAGCCTTTACAGTGTCCATTGCTGGATCCTAAAGAAGTTAGCGTACAGTGTTGCCCTGCAGAGTCCCAGCTCATGGTGGAGACACGTGACTCAACAGAAGTCAGTGTTGTCTTCCTGGTGTAAGAGTCTAAATAACCGGACAGAGACACCCCGATGGTTCAGTTCAGCAGCAGCAGAGAGGCAATTACCCAGAGGCATCGGGGCGAAAGACAGGAGGAAAATCAATACATAATTTCAGCTTTTCAGACGGTGTTTCCTTCAACTGAGTCAATGTCTCAATTTACTGGTGTGAGTTGCCTTTTGAGTTAATCCCCTTTTTATATTGTGCCAAAATGTTAATAGATAATACTTTACTTATCCTTACCTATACTGGGTTATTTAGGAGTGGATGAATGCAAATGCAGTTGGATTTCGAATGCACTGAATGTGAGGCGTAGCATTAATAAGAATTGACTGCCATGAATTCTGAGGCTGAAAAAGCTGATTCTAAATTCATAAAAAAAGGTTATGCAGACACCTCTGTGCATCCTGTGAGTGCCATTAACCCTGGGGTTAAGTGCCTGAGGGGAATTTCCTCTCGTCCGAATGGCACAGGAGTGTGGTGTAAGTTCACACAAAGTTTAAGGCTTCCACACAGTACCTCCCAATCATGGAGGCGGGCAGATGGGCAACCCCTGTGTACCCCACACCACGATGCCATAGGTAAGTGACAGCAGCGAGACACAAAAAATGAAACAAATCAATCGCAGCGTCTCTTATGGAAAAGACTCAACCACAGCACAACATGGTAATGGCCACAAGTCCACTGAAGCGTTGAGGCTACCCCCAGAGAGAAGCTTCTTTAAACCAATGTAGGTTAGTGTGATTGACTAATCGCTTACTAAATTAGAAAAGACAATATCATACGGCTTTGTGCTTCTTCTAACAGCTCTGTCTGCTCTGACTCACGGGAGCACCTATTGCCCATGATGATTGTTAAACATAATAGTACACCTTCTTCCATAACCTGGCAATTATACCGCCTGCAAAAACTTCAGGCACTCTCTCCTTTAAAAATAGTAAAAGACCCATTTTTTGGGATTAGATATAGCTCACTTTTATGTTGTGGATTTGAATATGAAAAGGAGGCTGGTGGGGAGTGCTGGGAGCCCAAGGGACCCAAACACAGACTTCCTCTAAAATGTTAATCGTTTGGCTAATTGAAGGTATGTTCTTTGACGGCTCTGCGTTTTGGAGGGTCTCTTCTATGGACCTAAGGTAGCAGAGCGCTCAGATGTTATTGTATTTGACTGCTGCTGCACCGGGGTGCCAGTGGATTTAGGTGCTTTTAAGATAAGTTATGGGGACATGCACAACACACACACACACACACACACACACACACACACACACACACACACACACACACACACACTCACACATGTACATGCCATCTATTTGCATTTCAAAAGAGCATAATTGCCCAGGGCGGTGGCAGGGGGAGTGTGGCCCCAGGATTCCCCAAGAGCGCCTGTGAAGTTAACGAATCACGAGTCTAGACTCAACCGCAGCTCCTCTTTCATACGAGCATATTCACACCAACATCCTCCTGAGTAATAGGCAGGTAGAGTAGTCACACACCGTCACACATACAACCCGTTTACTCCTTCAGTTTAGGTTTAGCTTGTTCAAGGATAGTTTTAAATTGTTTAATACACTCAGGCATTAGTCACTTTACTTTAAAGCTGACCAACACTATAACAAAAAGCTAATACATTAGGTTGAGGCGTTGACATACGCTGAAGCACACAGTTACATGCAGTTGGTCAATGATCAGATCTTGAAGTCCATCTGTCATCACAATTAGAACAAAAAGAAGAATGTTTTTAAGGAAGGCTTTGACCCAATAATGATGACAAGTTTGTTTGAATTCTGAATTTTCCGTCTAACAGCCCCAGATACAGACTCATATGTTTTTAGTTGTACTTCATTAGTAATTATTCCAGAAACAGCGACAATGTAAGCAATGTTCTTCCCTTTTCATCAAAGCCAAGCCAAGAAATCAATTTAATCCATCAAAACTCTGTTAACCAGTTTTCTCTTAATCCTCAGAGAATACAAGACGTTTCTTATTAACGGAAGTGCAACAGGTCAAGCAGCTAAATCGACTTCTGAACAAGAGACATTTTGGACCAGGGAGGAAACCGCAGTGTGAATCCGCAGACGTTGGAGAAAAACATTAATGAAGATTATTGATTCATTCTTATTCCTTGCCAAAAATATATTACATTTAGTTAGTTCTTTCAGGTTACTTTATATCGTTTTAATCTCCTTTTTGTCATTTAAAAAAAGCTAATATTTTAATAGTTGTTTTGTAGATTAAATGAACACTGCATTGCATTATTGTAAATGTTGAATATGACACATTTTCAATTTGAGTGCCTTTGTAAATATAGCAGGTAGAAATGACCGGAAACAGGCAGAATGTTAATCTTTGCATCACTTTCTAAAATATGTTTGTTACACATCTGGGGCCGTATTCATAAAGCATTTTATCTTACCGCTAGGAGTGCTCCTAACTCGCGCTAAAACATTTTACGTAGGAGTTTTTTCTTAAAAGTTATTCACAAAGCCTCCATCCGCAACATCCCACAAACGAGCCCACTAAATCACCGAAAAACAAGGAAATAGCCTAGGCTAGAAATGTATTCCTATCAAATAGTTTTGGACAGTGCAGTTAGCAGAATACACGCATGATGACAAGTTTGTGCAGACCACGATAATGATGCAAGAGAGACAAACAATAAAAATACGTAAATTGCATTAAATCAAGGAGGCAATTAAAAGCACCCTGCAAACTATTATCCAATGAGCATATTCCAGCACTTAAAAGCCCATACCGCCGTTCAAGTCCCCCTATCATGATGAATGAAAACAATCTGCGTGTTGATGGAATGTACTTTCTTTCTATTGACGAACACGTCCTCCGGAAACCGGATAAACTGTTGGATGATATGTGGTCTAGAGAGCGCGTTGATGGTTTGGTTATGGCACAGCTGACTGATGGTTGCGATATTCCTAAATCGTCGGCATTGCAAAGTTGCATTTTCCCTGTTGCTAAATATCGTAGTGTTGCCAAACATTTTATTTCCGGACTAATCGCGATTTAGCCTATATCTCTTGATCAATTCACAGTCTTCCATTGTCTCCAAAACATTTCGTCTCGCAGCCATTTTCAGATTCTTTGTGAATAGGTCTTACTGAGTTAGGAATCCTCTCGAGGACTTTTAAGCTCTCCTAAACTTAGGTGCTACTTTTAGGCCTAAAATACTTTGTGAATTGCTCTTAGTGAATAAAATTAGGAGTCCTACATTTAAGAATGACACGCCCATTATGTTTAGGAGTTTCTCCTAAATTCGCCAGTTAGGAGCTACTTTTAGCCCTAAGATCCTTTGTGAATACGGCCCTAGGTATCCAGCCTCATGGCAGTCCGGTGGGGACGGTCAGGGAGTGAAGGGGGAGGCGATGCTGAGTCTGGTTCTACACGGACCACAGTCAACTGAAAGGTAAGCTGCTGCTGCCTCATTGC
Source organism: Notothenia coriiceps (assembly GCF_000735185.1). NCBI lineage: Eukaryota > Metazoa > Chordata > Actinopteri > Perciformes > Nototheniidae > Notothenia > Notothenia coriiceps. Next base: position 2,078,630 of record NW_011369945.1, read on the forward strand.
TGGAAAGACTGATGGCCTGGCAGAAGTGTTATTTGTCTTGTATTGCTGGGCGAGCCCTCACGTCCACTCAGGAAGAGATGAAAGAGGGACGGACGGTCTGTCTGGGAGAAGTGCTAGCAGTGTGGTGGAGGACAATCTGTCACCAGCAGTCATCACTTAACTGCGCCCAGAGCTGCACCACTCACTCAATGAGAACCTCACCAGACTTAAATGGGAGCACTGGGCAGACCCAGAAAAGAGACATGATTAAAAATATGCATGAAAATGAAATGAAATGCAAATCCTTCACCTTTTTACTTTAGTATTGAACTCAAAAATATGAATGTGAGAAACAATTTGACCAAAAAGGAATCCCTGGAGAGCAAAATTAGAACAAGGAATATTCAAGAGGTTAAACTACACATGACTCTTACTCTACCTTTTTCCACACATAGCTGTATTTTCTAAGTTTTTCATCCCTGCAGTCACACCCGGTTGTTTCTCAAAATAACACACAACACACTTTAGTTCTAATGGGAGCTGGCAGTGTACGTGGAGGTGAAGGACGTGCAGAGGGGCCGCCCTGTCTCATGACACAATAAATGACTGTGATCCGGGTTCCAGCAAAAACAAGGACTGCTTTTAAATTCCACCTCTTTTACCCGGATGAATGATGAACCCTGGGTAAGAGGTGCAATGTTGTGGTATTAATATACATCATGGCCCAGAGCGCCACACTAAATCAGGAGCTCCAATGCATTTGTTATTCTAATGACAAGCAATATTCACGTTCGGACTGTGTGGAATCGGGAAATTCTTAACTGTGAGAGAGCTCTAATAAAATTGAAAATAAAAGTAAAAACAAGGACAGGTCTTTAGAAGGAATGATTGATAGATACTTAATTCATCCCAAATCGGGAAAAAAGAAATTTGAAGCAGTATTGTTGTCAAGCATTACACAAGTTTAAAACGTTTAAAAGACACTAATGTAATAAAAATATAAATTAACATTAGCAACAAGTATATTTATTATATATTACTTGGGAGACTGAGACTTAATATTTTAGCCTATACTGAATGTTGTTTAGAGTATAGTTTTCTTTACTTAAAAGTATTACCAAAGTGAACTAAAAAGGGAAAGGATGACAAATAAGAGCCCATGTACCGTGCTGGAAAACAATTCTACACTAATCTACACAAATAATACACAAAAGCAATCTCTTTGAGTGCTAACATTTAAAATATAATCTAGATAAAGCCACATTTCAATCAATGCTAGTCCCTTTTTAAAATCACATTAAAGGCTCTCTACTTCAAATCACCTTTTATTCATCTCTGAGGTGTTTTAACCAACAGCTGCTCATCTGACCCGATGGATCATAAATCAGCTTTCAGGAGAAGATCGAGTGAAGAGGAGAAGAGAAGACGGACGATTCCGGTGAACTCTCCCGATTGAATAATCAATACTGACAAAAATAAATGGCTTGACTATTTATCAAAGTCTGTGGTCAGCGCTACAGCGGGATTCCTGTAATGTATATTTCATACACTTTTATGCTCATTGATTACCTGCCCTGTAGTTTGTAAATTACGTGTATATGGATCCGCTCATCATACAGTTGTGGCTTTTACTGTCGGCCATTTGTGCCACTGATAAAGAGATCAGGATTGAACTCTGTAATATAAATCTTGAGCCATTTTCCACCAATATCAGGTAATATCAGGTTGAATAAGAGATGCATGCACTGTATATAAAGTTATATTGGAGTGTATTGCGTTGAATATTTCTAACAGCACCTTAGATTGTTTTTGTGAGAAGCCTAACTGGGGATAACAGATTGCAGAAAACTATTATTTACAAGAAAAACATTTAAAAGCTCAAGATTGTTTTATTGTGATAATGTGAATTTAAGCCTTTTTGTACCAATGTTTGATAATTGGTTTTCTCTAAATATTACCAATTTGAAACCGTACTCAAAAAAGGGATTTCGTTCCAGCATCACAAGGTGAAATATGCTCCTAATACCCAAAATATTGATTAAAAAGGTGATAAATCAAACACAAAATGGAGAAATACCACTCAGAACTACAATTTATTCTCATTATCTATGGTTATGCGTATATTCCATAGGGAGATACACGTGAAAAGATGACCTGGAGTGAGGGAGGGAGTTAGTGTGGGAGGGAAAGAGGGAAGGTTTGGATCGATGGCGCCAGATCAATGATCAATAGGCCGCTCTCACCAATACACTTCCTGCTGACGCTCAGCTCTGGTTACACAGATGAAAATGGGTGGGCAGGGCCAGACTGTGATGATGATTTATGTGAGCGGGGCAGATGTTTCATTTTGGAGAGAGACTGTCTGATAGAGATGCCTGAATGTCACCGCCTGGACAGTGAGTGAGTATTTTAATGTTTATACCAATGGACTGGTGCTGGTCGGCAGAAGATGATAAAACCCACTTGTAAAAATCCTGACTTCCAGGAAATGAATCAAACTCTTTTAAAATAGTGAACAACTAGGAACAAGAGGAAAAAAAACAAGAGAGACTTCAGTGCAGCTGCATAAGTATTGTGTACTTTAAACTCAATGCCGAAATGAAATATAGGAAACTTGCCATCCGGAGTCCAACAATTCATCACTTACCCTAAGTGTGGAAGTGGGCAATAGAGAGGTTGAAAGTCTGACAAAAGGAAGAAGAAGAAATATTTAAAGGCTTAGTTTGGTATATCTAACGTAATGGCACATCATTTTTCATATTTAAGCTATTTGCAGGGTAAAATGTCTCCTCTAAAGGAAACCAGTACGCAGTAACTGAAATGGGGAAATGGCAAAAATATAAAAATCAATATCGAACTGGCTGGGCAACCAAGAAAAAGCAACAAAAAAAGATTCCCTGAAGTAACATGGATGATATTTTATCATTATAGATTACAAAAATACTGTCTGCACAGTTTGTTATCGAATTTCCACACAGAAGGCTTTGCTTGAAGATTTAAAAGGATCTTTAATCTTATGAAGTCATTTTACACATGTCAAACTATAACAAAGGGCCCATTCTAACCTCAGCTTAAGACACTTATCTTAGTGCAGTCAGAACCCCCATATCAAATTATCTTTACAAATTAAATGTTGACAGAAAGAAGTACAGTCAGATAAGTTGGCCTTAAATTTAAACAATTGTTGTCATAATGAGCCATCAACGAACATATCCTTTCAAACCAAATGGTTATTTAACTTCCCGATAAAACACTTTGTTTCCTGGTTTACTAGCTTTAGGAAGCAGAAAGGAAGAAGCAAGAAGGACAACATTTCCCAACAACACTTAACACACACACACACACGGTCCTCGTTTCGACCTGTCAGTCACCCATGCCTCTCAAAGCCAAGGTTTAGTGACAAGTGTTAAATCAGTGCATGCCTTCATCCCTGCCATAGCTAATGCTGTTAACTGTAGAGTAGCATCTCGGCTAACACATCCTGGGTTCCTCTAATTACCCCGAATGAGTCTCGCTCCTCCGTCTGCCCACATGGTGCCCAACTCCAGGAAAACGTGGGGAGAATAAGACAGGACCCCACACTATCACTGAACAGATTTGAATTCTTAACAATTCAAAATTACGATGTTTAACTCTCCTCTTGAGCTATAGTCAACGTCTCGAAACTCTATGCTTCTGTAACGGTGTTAGAGATCAATAAAGACGTGACCCCCCCCTCCTCCAGATCCCCCTTAAGTTACCCCTTGCAACTGTGTCCACCCGGCTCTTAGCTGTGGCAAATTGGGTTAACGCTCACTAAGTGTCCCATCGTTAGCGTTGTTAATTGACTACTGCGAGTGATAATTAACAGGGAGCGGACTGCCTACCTCGCTAATCTTATTTAGGTCATTTGCATTTAAAATGGTTTTGGTCTCTCTGGCAAGTTGTATAAAAAAAAAGAAAAAGGCTCTTGGAAATCATGCTTGATTTGCGAGCCGGACTGAACAGCCACTTAACATGAGAGCCTGTGAAATTGGGGTTGATGCAATCTGTCTGAGATGTCGTAGTCCGAAACTGTACTTTCTGAACAATGTTCTACGTATATAAGATTTAATTGAATTTCTCCCTTATATATATCTTATTTAAATGTATGCAAAACATACAGTTCTTCCTTCCATTCATTTGACAAAACAATAAGTAGTATTCAATAGCAATATCCATTGGATTAAATCATAAAATAATGTGTATTATACTTCGAAGTGCATTAACTGCCACTCTAATCTCTGTTAGGAAACTTCCAACAAAGTCTCTCCATATGAAGCACATTCCCCACTTCCCTGAGACACAAACTTATGGTTTTGACATAAAAAAGCCAAAACCGTCTCTCTGATTTCAGCATCAAAACAACACAAAGACTAATATGAAGTTCTGTTAACACAACCTGCATGAATGTGTTTACCAATACGCATGTTGTCTCCAAAGTTAATCCGATCCCATTTCTCTTACTAACTTGTGCTGTGAACTCTTAATGTATGAAGGTTGATTTTGTTGTCGTGCTGCGATACCTCCAGATGAATGTTTCCTTTGTTGAAGCACCTTCTGTCCTATTTTGGCAATGACACGAGCCGCTCGGTAGCTACAGGGGAGACACGCGACTGAGCACTCCTCCTGACTCACAGAAGCATTAACACAGCACATTAGCTCTGCGGAGTAGTGGGAATGAAAGATGGGCTAACACCGCTGCCCCAGGCAAAGTGAAGACGTACACTAAAGCCAGCTGCCATCTATTATGGATAGCCGGTGCCGACCCCCACTGTTGGTGTTACCGGGGTGACAGTGCTGTCCTTGCCGAGGCGGTGACCTTCCTCGGTGGGGAGAGGGCGCTGGGCAGATTAAAAGTGGACTGGCTCACCGTGCAGTCCAGGCGTGTCCCTGATGTTCTGCCCAGATGGTAACCACACACACTCTTGAACACACACAAGTAAATACATACACACATGCTGCTGCATCCTGGGATGGCAGATGTGGGGTACGAACACAGCCACTCCTCAGGGCGCCCAGCCTTCAGAGCCTATACACTCTACATCTTTTTTCCACCCACACACTCACAGCGCAACACGTGCACACACACAACAGCACACGCAGTTCTCAGAGGTCTAACCAACCCTCACCTCCTCCACCCGCCTTCTGAGTGTTTCTCCATCACTTAATTCTGGCTGTATGTATGTGAATCATCCATCACTCACTCAATCAGTCCATTGAATTTCATTTAGTGCGGTGTTACACAGGGCATGTGATTGATTCACTGGTACCTTTTCACTGAAGCTTGAATGACACACAATGCTGGTTTGTAGTAGACGCTCTCAACACACCACACACACACACACACACACACACACACACACACACACACACACACACACACACACACACACACACACGCATATCGCTTGCTTATACGCTAATGCACTGGGTCTCCATTGCCAGGGGGAGAGTTGGGTGCCCATGCTGCCAAAGAAGACCCCTCTGAGATTTACTCAAGGTCGCCATGTCCAGCTGGCTGTGCCAACATCTGTTCAGAATGGCCTCAAGACTGGCATGAGAGAGGCCGGCCGACGCTGCTTGACCTTGGATCAACAGACACATTTGAAAAATAAACGTTACAGCATTGACTGCTGCCTACGTTATACATGGCAAAAAAGCCTTCTTCCTTTTTGATAAATCTGACCGGCTGATACATGGGCTGTCTGTATCAGTGTTTACTGTTTTACTGGCTGATAAATAACAACTTCAGATATGGACAAAAAGGTTTGAGGTGATTTTGAAAAAAGACTGCCATACTTATTTTGTCCACCAAAAAGCACTACATAATGAAATGAGATATTTCTGAATTAAAAGGAATTCAATAACAATATCAGTATAAGCCTCGAATACAGTAGCATATGGGCGATCATTTAAAGAGCAAAGTGGTAAAAATGCCAGTTAAATTAAACTGGGCAAGGCAAAATAAGCTAAATGTGCAACTTATAGATCAATACATTCATGAATAAAAGCATATATATCATTTTCCAGATGTGGAACAAAATCAACAATTGTGTCGTGCACTAAAGCCTAAATAAAAAGTTTTCAAAATCGAGAGGGTGTGGTTTCCCATTAAGGAAGAAAGAGTCATCTCTGAGGAGAAGACAAATGAAAAGCTCTGTAACATCCAGAGTTAATGTCAGAGTGCAGGTCAGTATCATTAGCAAAACAAGACATATTATTGTAACTGTAAAGTGAGGAAATATAAACCACACAACTGAAATCAGGGAAACCAAGTGTTTGTTTTTATAATCTTAGAACATTTTTCAAGGTTTGATAATGATAATTCGCAGCTTGAGAAAGGAAGTTATTAAAAGGCTATAATAAAAAGTATTTATATAGTTTATGCCAAAATTACAAAAGGGATACAAATACAACAAATACTAAAACCTGCCACCAACGGTGTTCTTTAAAGATTTGAAACCCTCATATTTTGCAGAGAGTTTCTGAAATTGACCAGCATCATCTGAACATTATGTTTCATCTCGTTATGCTTCGCGATGACAGCGAGTGTCTGAGAGGTGAACAGCATTTATTCATGGCATCATCGGTAAGTGTAGTGTTGGTGGGACAGAAAAATGATTGACCGCTACCAACACATTCCTGTTTTAATTCTTCATGGAGGTTGTTCTCTGCCAGCAAGGCTATCGATTTTTCTATCAAATACGAAAACAGGCATTGTGGAGAGGCCAGGTGAGGGGTGTTGTTGTGTGTTGTGTGTGTGTGTGTGTGTTGTGTGTGTGTGTGTGTGTGTGTGTGTGTGTGTGTGTGTGTGTGTGTGTAAACTCTCTGTTAAATTGGCTGACAGATAATAAGATCATACAGGAGAGTACAGACACAGAGACCTTTGTCCCACAACAATGCGCTCAACAATAGAAAATAAGTGTTTTTCTTTTAAACTAACAAAATAACCCCAGCTAAAATAAATAGTGTGTGTGTGTGTGTGTGTGTGTGCGC
>NW_011369945.1:2085735-2111414 GCF_000735185.1 Notothenia coriiceps
GGAGGGGACGCCCTCAAACACACACACACACACACACACACACACACACACACACACACACACACACACACACACACACACACACACACACACACACACACACACACCCACTGAAGCAACTGAACTAAAAGCCAATGATTGATGCGAGTGTCCTCCCTGGTATAGTGTACAATGTTAGTGCAGAACAAAAATGTAATCCTTTTGACTAATACAACTTCATTTATATCAGGTTTTGAAATGTTTAAATGTTTTTACCACATGGTGGTGAATATGACACATAGCAAAAATGAAATGTGTAAAGCTTTATGTTCAAGCTTTCAATGATATGCCATCCAAAAAGATTAATTGAAAGGACAAAACTATTTTGTCTTGAAATGCTATTCAGTGTGGAAAAACATAATGTTGTGTCTGCATTAGTGAAACTCTTACAGCAGCTCATCTGTTTGTGTATTTATACTGGATGCCTTTACTCATCTCTAAATCTCTTTGCTAAAATCCCAATTGGGGCGATTCAATTCAACTGCTATCTGCTTTACATTTATCTATAGTATTCATATTGAGATGTGCAACACTTCTCTCCCCCACACCACCCCTCAATACATCCCCATAGCATGTCCTCGGGCCTTCTGCCCCAAGGGCTCATGGGATACGAGTACTCCCTGGGGTTGCTGTTTTCACAGCCTGAGAGAGAAGCTCGAGAGAGAGAAGGAGAGAGAACAGCAGAAAGGCGGCAGCAGCATTTCTCTGTTTGCTTGATGTCACTATAATGGAAATATGCATAAGTGAAAAAAGGCATAGTGGGCCTTTGGGGCCCAAGAAGTACAAATATTTTAATAACAAACACTTTCAGTGTTTGCCTCCTGTACCGGCACCTGGGTATTATTTCACATTGAGTGCCGTCAGCCGGTGCTGAATTCTGTATGCATAAAGATATAGATGTTTTTTTGCTTTTACTGGAAGTGATTTTTATGCTGTGGAAAGTTTTCCTGGTGATATGTCCTTTGGAGAACTGTCATTAATCAAAAGTCAAAGTCACCTCAGATCTCACATTAGAATAGACCAGTTTAGCTACGGCTGAAATTGCAGCTGACCCCTCGTGCCCTGAGCACTTATTCAAAATCAGCATCACGGCCATAGGGGGCTAAAACAACTAAATTGAGTGAGGTTGCAAAAAGCTAGTAAGACTACTGAGGGAAAATACCCAATAAAGCAATGCCAACGGGAGCTTTCTAATGTCATGATGGGTGACTTATGGCTTTGAATACTCTATAAATGTAAATAAGAAGGTTATACTGGAGAGAATCACAGAAACATGAACAGAAATAGTTGTTTCCATACCAAAAGAGCAACCATGTCCAGTGTAAAGGTGCCTGTGGTCAAAACTATAGTGAAGGTCTGTGGCACAGCTGGGGTAGGTACAATTTCTCCTGGCATCAAAACAACTAAACAAACTACAGCTGTTCTGGGTACAATTACAAAACTCTGCTGCATAACATCATTTTCAAATGTATCTACTCAGCTCTACTGATATTCGGAGTACATTATGTGGGCTGTCCATAACAGGAATGTTTGATATTATTAACAAATGTAATATATGTATATCACCTTATTATTTGTGGTAGAGAACAAGCTGAAAAACAGCCGGTGTCTCCAGTGATATATAGAATCAATGTTTTTGCTTTTCTAAATAGCAGATGATACTGAAGACAATGCAGAGAATGCATACATAGGGATGACAGCTTTAAAAGACTTGTATCAGCAATTTTTTGCATTTATTTTTTGCTATTATCCTCTTGAATCTGCTTGAAGATTTTTCCTCATTAGCACTTTACTCTCTCAGTCTCAACAACTGAAAGGAACCACCCACGGTCAATTAAAGGCCTCAATACGAGTGGACAGTTGTGTCTATTCAGTGTATTTGGGGTTGATAAAAACAAAAGAAAACACAGACGGTGCGGCTGAACAAGTCAGACTCCCTCCTCGGTTTTTCATAATGAGCTGTCAGTCATTTCTCAGTGCCCAACAACTTTCATCTGCCCTGATTCCTCCCAACCTCCCCCATTTATCACTCCTTTCTCTCTTCTGCCACGCACTCCTCCGACGCCCCGTGTCGTTTATCACGTCCGGTGGAATAGAGTTTCTCCAGCTGTCAATTTAGGAAATAGAGTGACGAGCGGGACCCCTGGGACCCCGCACTAATCTCAGACTGCAATGTTACGGAAAATGATGTACATCTCCAGCAGCCGGGAGCACATGTGTACATCAATTGCCTGTCCTCGCCCCAAAATTCATCCCGGCAGTAAACAAACAACTAATCAAATGCTGCAGCAGGGCAAAAGTCAACTAAAGCTATTCATCTCCTTTACAATGAGGCCCCACATGGTTGCACTTTTACCACCTGTGTAGATCTATCCAATTAAACAGAGCCTGGAAAAACCTCTTCTCCTCTTTTACCCAGCTGCTCTTTCACCTAAATGGCGTTCGATAAACTGCTACCTGCCCCGGGCTTTAGCGGTCAGTGTCAGAGCCTGATGTGAAAAAATGACATGACAGGTGGGACAGATGAGCAGTGAGAGATCTCTGCCCATCGCTCTGCTGACCGGTGAAGACGATGTATGCTACGCTTAAACACCTCAGGCACACAGATATTAGAAATCATGTCTTGTTATGTGTGAACATTTGAGGAGGAGGTCTGCAGAAAAGTGTCTCTTTTGATCAATATTTTCATGGATTTATTTGATGCATTGCAACACGATGCACTAGTTTGATTTTCTGATATTTTCATTTTCTTTATGGTTTATGTTCCTATAAAACAAATACCATCATTCTGCATGAAGTAGTTACTGGCTCCATCACTGGGAGAGGTTGTGTGAAACAGTAGCCAGTAGTAATTTCATTGGCCGGCCACTTGTAATCACCCTTGTGGTTTAAAAGGTCGAGGGGTCAGGGGTTATGGGAGATAAGGACCCCAGGGACTGTCATAAAACACTTGCGACACTTCAGCCCTCATTTGTCATGCCAGAGCACGATATCACTCATTCATCTTGGTTAGGAAAGTCTTTCCCTTAAATAGACATCTTACGTCATAACCCTTCATTGGGGGCATGGTCGGCGCTATTTAAGACCAGTTATGTTTAGATATTATTTTGACAGTTATTCAGAGCCTTATAGAGTATCTTTAAAAAACTCCCTGACCACAGTAAAAGGTGTTTAAATATGTTTTTGTGTCCTGTACAGAAGCTTTATTAAAAATCCCTTTTTTTTCCCTCCGTGTCTGACATCAACTTAAAGGGGACCTATCATGCAAAATGCACTTTGTGATGTCTTTTATACATAAATATATGTCCCCGGTGCGTCGGGGAACTCACGCAGCGTCAGAAAATAAAACCCTCTCTCTTTTCCTCCGTACCCAAATCTTTTAAAAACGGGTGTACAACGAGCGGATACAGATTCCATCCGAACTGACGTCAAATCGGCAGCGGACCCACAGAAAGTTGCCATCAGAAACAATGCCTGACTTGTTCTGGACGTAATCTTGTCTTTGTTTACATTAGCAAGCCTCACTAACACTCAGAGCTAACCTGTACTGTGTAGAGCACTTGTGTTTAAAAAGCAGGAAATAAAAAAAGAACTCACCTTGTGATAAACCCGCAAGAGAAAAAGCATTTGAGCTCCATACTGTTTCAGAAATAATCCTTGACGTGGTTTAAACAGGATAGCGTTTTATCACAGCAGAATTTAACTTTATCTCCGGTAGAATTCTGATCAGGCATTAGCTCCGCCTCCTCTTCTTTCTTTTTTTTCAAGCTCAGGACTCAAAATCCGCATTTCTCTAACAGGGCTTCAAAAGAGGGGTTTGAGCAGTATGAGGCATGGCTACAGTGGGTGAACCGTTTGGTATTTTGAAAAAAAAACTTCACAGACATGTTTTGTATAGGTATGGCCCTACAATATATGTTTCAAAAATAGCATGATCGGTCCACTTTAAGTTTGAGGTTTTCAAAGTCACGACACTCTTCCTCAGATTGGGTGGTAACAGCGACTGGTCGCCCTCGTCCACATCGGCATTGTATTTTCCTGAATTTTACCAGCGCAGAAAGGAACAATCAAATGGCCAACAAAACAAATGAGATTTCCTTACATTAGGCAACCGTGTAATCACATTTCCCATGTTGTCTCTTTCCCTATATGCTACGCCTGTGGAAATAGGAGCCAGAGAGGAGGAGCGGGTCATAGTGCCGCCCGGTGCCGGCCTCCACCCGTTAGCTCTACATACAGAGACGCTCACTCCCGCTGAGACATCTCATTTAGTGCATCTGCAAACAACATTACAGGTGGAAACGCTTTAGGAGATGTCTTGCAAAGCATTAATCCCATTTGTGTCCTAACCCATTTCAAATGTGCATGCCGCTGCACTCATGAAATGAGAGAGATGCTGCGGCGATCAAATGGATGCAACACTAAACATTTCCAAGGACTTCAGTGGACACACAAAGGAAATGTCATCACTAAGAGTATCTGCATTCAACAACAGGAAGGACGCCGGTGCTTCTAAATGTTGAGCAATGAGCGGTTGATTTAATAAACTATACATGCAGGGATAAAATGTTGGATGAAATTCAAAAAGGGCTTGTGTAAGAAGACAGAAATAATGTATTTAAAATTAATCAAAGTAGGTAATGTTTTGTGGAAAATACTAAGAATATTAAGAAATAAGAAACATAAAATCAGAATAAGATAAGTGTAACCAGATCATGACAAATGAATCTTACAATTAAACAGTAGCAGGTGGTGACACTAATCGTTGTTTAATGCTTCTCCAAACACTCAAAATACATTTCTCATCCTGATTAAATGGATCTTTTCAAAATCCATGCAGATAATTTGAAATGACAGCAATCGACTGAAATTCACAAATTGTTTTAATTGGTAAGTTTATGTAGGAGTTTTTTTTTGGTGTAATTTAGTTAAATAATATGGTTTGGAGATAAACAAGAATCGTCACAATCAGGAGAAGAAAACATCCACATCCTTTGGCTTTTGAGGAATAAAATAAATACTTTAAGCTCCATCGTTGTGTACGGGACATGATTTTGAGCTTTGAATGTTAAAAGTCACGATGATCTAAACGTTAGACATGAGAAAAAAGTACAAATTCTTCTGTTAATCATATACTTCCGATCAACTGGTTATGAGTTTAAATACAGGTGTGAATGCTTTAGGTGATTTATGGATACAAAACAAAACCCTTAAGAATTGCGAGCAATGGATACAGCTTGCTTAGCAGATGCATGAATACATACTAAATGCTGCCTGTAGTTAAATACTACCCTCTAGTGGGTGTTACAGCACTGCTGCATGTCTCATCCTGACGGAGCTCCTGGAAGCAGAGGCAGCTTCATGACCCGATGGAGGACGGGTCTTTGCTCGACTTCTTTCTGATCTTAATTCCCAAAGATTGTGCAAAACAAACTGATATTTGATCATTGTTGAAGTTTCTGAGTCCGTTTTTAATCAGAATGTTCTCCATCTCCACGAGAGCAGACAAACAAATTATGCTGATCAGCTGTTTTTTTTCTATTAATATATACGCCACACAAAGGACATTATACTGAACAGGAGGGCGCCAGGTCTGAGTTGCGGCAAACAGACACCTGTAGACCTAAAAACGACACAATTATTTAACTTGTGAACAACTATTTTGATAACCAGATCATTGTTTGCTTGTTTCTTTTATTTTAGGGAAAAAATGCCACACATTTCCGGGCTCCAGCTTCCTAGTTGTGATGAATTGTCTATTTTGTAGACGACAGAATTGTAATCATCCTCAAGTTATTCAGTCAAAACAAGCTAATTAATGACATTACCATGGCCTATAGTCATTTTTAAACTATTTACTTCTCATATACTTCTTAAATGTATCAAGAAAAACCCCCCATAGATTATTCAATAGTGAAAATTATTATTATTTGCAGCTAATACACACCTGATCTGTCCTTCACTCCCACTGCTCACCTCACTGTTTTACTTCCACACTGAGTTAAACTACCATCAGCTGAATGACATACGCTACCCAATCCCCATGGCCTGCTCTTAGCATTCTCCTCCTTGGTCACGTCCAATTAGCTGTCTCCTAAACACTCTTTGTCATTAGGCTAGCCATAATCCACTCATCGTGCCTTGATTTGGCAAATAAATCACACCGAGTTTTTTCAGACTATTTTCTTAAGCTCCGTCTCTCCCTCAGCCTCGTTAACCCTGTCCTGAGTTTCTACGGCGACAATCTCCGGCAGGCCTCCTCATTGGACATGGCAGCCGGCAATTTGCATGCCAGACTATTTCTCTTCATCATTGGGCCTCTTTCTCGCTCCCTCTCATCCTGCCCCTCTCTCTCTCCCCTCTCTATGCAAGAAGAATAGAGAATAACTCAGCAACTGAAGGCAGACGGCATGCACGTCCTTGTCCTACAAGGTTACGAATCCATTTCATCTGTGCGAGAGGGGAGTGAATTAAAATAAATGATGGCCGGACATTTATTGCATTCTGGGGGTGAAGGAGGGATTGGGGAGGCACAAGTTGCGGAGTGAAACTTGTGTCTCGTAGTGAGGCAGACTGGCAGACACTTTGATATTGACTGGCAAACAGCGCTGGCACGAAGAACGAACACACACAAAGTCTGTGCAATTATCCGCCACAAAGCTGAGTTTGAATCTGTTTGTCTCCGAGCCGACCGCGCTTCAGTCTAATCTGCCGCTCTGACATCATCCAACTATTCACATGTCAATGTTTCCAGCATTGCACATATGTTTCTGTAGCTGTCTGTGCTGGGACACGTCCAAGCTGACCTGAGCCGCACACGCCAACTCTCTGGACTCTAAAGAAGCCAAAGAAAAGTTTTACAGTGGATTTTTGTTTATGTTTTCACCTTATTAGTTTCTATTCTTCAGATATCATACTTATCCTCAGAAATTACATTTATATTTATTTGTTGAACTTGAAATTATGCATTAACAATCACTTTTTTCTTTTTCCACTTTTAAATCAAGTTTACTTTTGTGATGAGGGACAGTGGATTACTTAAATGCGATTCAAACCCAAAGTCAATTTAAGGTGTCCAAGTTTTGGATCCTACATAATCATGTTTATATTTGAAGTAGGAACAATCAGTGATTAGCTCTCCTGATTTGTCCAAAATGGATCTTGGATCCGGGTTTCATTATTGTGAAGCTTGATGAATCAGTGTAGTAGCCAAAAAGTATTATTTCCCCACATTTCCATCAGCTTGTATCCTGCTTCAGCATTTCAGCATGAAGAATGAATGAACGACTTATTGGTTCTCTGGGGTTTTTCATTGATCGATTTTTGGTTACAGATCTACTTACTTCGTGGATCTTAGAACAGCAAACTCCTTTGAAATGTTTAAAAGCAAATAATATTCTTTTCTGTTTTGCTTTTATTTGACATTTTAAATTTTCTTTTTTAAATTGTTTTTCTTTTAACATATTATCACTGTAGATGTTTTATCTTGTTCTGTATTCATTTTCATATTATTTTAATATTGTTGTTGTGTTTTCTGTAAAGCACTTTGGGCTGCTTTGTGCATGAGAGGTGCTATACAAATAAAGTTTATCATTATTATATTATTAGTAATAAAAGTCTTTTTTGTCCACATTCTGGCTGTTTCAGTTGATATTTCCTACCTTGGAATCGCTGCTGTCTTTAGAGTTCAGCACTGTGATGCTGTTAAAGGATGGGGATAGTGTTTATAGATGTCACTGGAGAAGCACTGTGCATCACTCCAAACTGCTACTTGTTTCCGTCTGCGTGTTCCAGAAATACATCCTTGGACCCAAAGGATCCCTCGCTAAGTGACTTTTTTTCCTGTTGACCACAAAGCTATCAATATGTCTGCCTCTTGACACCGCCCTATCCCTCTCTGGACACAGAGGCCGGACTCTGAATGCTGACTACCGCTCGCTGCACAACGCTCCTGGACCTCTTCCAGGACACTCTATTGTAATACAGTTATTTTTAGACAAGCCGACGCAAATAAATATTTATAGTTGTTTGCAGGTCAGGGGTCTCAATGAACCGCAGGGTGGATGGCAGTGAATAAACTACAATATGTAACTATGTAAGCAGGAATAAAGGTTCAACACAGCAGGGCAGGAATAAACTGCAGGGAGATATTTATGGCTTGGCACTTGCTCATACTTGAAAAAAGGAGAATTTTAATCTATGAAGCAAAATTAAGGCCGAGCCCATATCTATCAATGCTAATAATGGTTAAGCTTCACAATAACTTAAGTGGAGAGCTCCCTGATGCGTTATGGGGTTATTCATTGCATGTGGTGTTAGGTTTTTACTCACACTTTCCCTAAATGCAGCTTTCTCATTTCCCCTGACATCTGGATGCCTGTGATAATAGCTCTGGCGCTGATCACTTCTACATTAAACTTCAGTCTGAATGGAGATGTGTGTCACTGGAAATGATTACACTTGTCAATTCACTTCACTTCCTTTCAAATTTATACTTAAGAAAGGATATTTCTATGCTAAGAGACTGGAATGACCTACACGAAGCTTGGCTCGGATCAGGAAGGAGTAGCACCAGAAGGGAAACTTTAAGGTTCAAGGAAACGAAGAAATGCTGAGGAAGCCAAAATGGTGATTTGAATGGTAAAACTTTCCTATGGTGTCTCCCCTGACCAGAATCTGGACAGAATATGGGGGAATATTTTGTTTCTGTCGTTGTTCGTCTAGCATAACTTTCAGTCTAAATATAGGTCATGCAAGAGAGGCTCGGGTGTACACGCACAGAAACGCACTACCTGCCTTTGTAATGTTTTTAATAATTCTAAATTTAAAAATGTCTTCTGATATTACACATAGATAGATAGATAGATTTGAAATGATCTTAAAATGCTAAATGATTGCAGTGACATAACTATTGTGTTTGTATTTTCTGTTATGTAATATTTACATTTGATAAATACATTAAAGAAACTGAGAATTACCTTAACACTTAGTAATACACTGCTTTACTGTAACTTCAATTTACCTTTCAATTCAATAATGATAACAGTTCAATTATAAAACTAAAAGGTAAATTAAATATAAATGACCCAATGAAGATACGTGTGTAAAAAAACATGACCAGATTATTCTATTGAAACAAATCAATCTTCTGCAAGAATGTCCAGAAGTTGAGTAGTTCTGTTTCTTTCTCAGTTATTCATCATATGAGAGACTGTCGTCAGCCGGCACGCAGTCAGACGATACAGAGAATACAAAGAAGTCGATTGTAATTTGGGAAAGTGATGGTACACCTCCGTCTGGGAGGACATGTACCCATAATGGATCAGATTCCGCCAGAACATTTTGTCCTTTGCCTTTCTCGATTTTCTGACCGTCTCAATAAAGAAAAAATAAATACATAGTTATATAGTGGAGCACCCAATCTGCTTTTCAAAACATCACAATTTTTCCTTGCAGTAGAATGCTTCACAACAATTAGCCTATCTCTAATTTCAAAATCCCAAACAGAGGAACATGTGACCTTCGTACCGACCGGCGACCAGGCGTCTGTCAGTCAAGGCCGCACAAATAACGGAACTACTAAAACACTTGTCATCATCGCTCATCAGCATCTTGATTGTCGAGGAGGACAGATTAGTGGGAATGTCCACATACATCCAGCGGCCTCTGATGTGACAGCAAGGGTTTATGGGATAGCAACGTGAGAGCCCGGCCCGCTTCACCTTGACCCCGCCGCCCCCCCTTCAGCCGCCACCGCTCCTCGTCCCAGGCTCTCCGGTCTGACCTCGTCATCCCGGGGGCCTCTGGCCTCGCCTCCGACGGTTGAGTTATTACCATAATTACCCAGGAGGCATTGCAGGGAGCGGCCACAAGGCAGAGGCCGTCCATGTTTAACAGAATATTTGGGTGTTTTATCGACTTTAACTCAGCCCCTGGGGCAGGCGAGAGGGGGCCTGGATGATAAGAAAACCACTCATGTGGGAAATGAAGAGGACCATTTCACAGATGGAACCAAGCAGTGGATGAAATATAACGTAATGCAGCAGTGGCCAGTGCACATATGTCATATATTCCCCAAGACAAGGTGTAAATATGCTCATATATTAAGGAGGTGTCCAACAGAAGGACTTATGTGGAGAGGACTACTTTCTAAAAATAGCACTTTGAACCTTAGATTAAAAATAAAGTACCGGTATTTGGATGGCTTTTCGTCAACATCAAATATGTCATGTGCTAGGTGGAATGAAAGTGAATAAGAAAATATAATAAACTATATTTATTTATTTTTCTTTACAGCAAAGATCTTCCGAATTGACAGACTGAAGGGTTAGGGTTACTTTTTTTTCTGTTTTGTTTCGTTCTAATTTGACAATGTCTGTGTACATTTGCTCATTGGAATTCATAGACGTCTATGGGATCAAACTTAGTTCATATAAACTGAGCACTACATGTAGGTCATGAAAAGGTATCTGGTAGAAACAAATCAAAATCACCTCAAACTGAACTGTTCCTTAGAGAGAAATACAAGTATTTATCATTTGAAAAGTATGTATTTTCCCAAAAATTTTGAGGACAGGTGTATTTTTCTCCAAACTTTTTCCGCTTTATGTAGCATTTTAAGATAGCTCTTTATAATCTATGTATATACTGCCGCGTCTCACAAGCCAGGAGGCCATGCATATTCATACAGTGAGAGTGAAAAGTACAGCTCAGCCTGCCATACACAGGGCACAGGGGCCATTGGCCTCAGGCCAACAACGCACAGAGGGACAAAGATAGTGAATAGTAGGCACACACTTTTCAACTATCTGTATTTACACTTAAAAGCTCAGTGGAACTCACACAGAGAAATATAGAAACAAACACACACACGCCCTCACCTGCCCGGTAAGGTCATCACATTAGCATTCCAGTACGGACAGTATTCAGACTGTCCTGGTTGTATATAGCTACCCATCAAACATGTCCGAGATGGCACTTAGCCGTGTGTGCCCGTGTCTTATTATGCAGACCCATCTGTGTGGGTTCAGAGGTCATGGCCGGGCCTGGCAGGGGCTACAGGTGAGCAGATGAGAACAGTAGGGGCTCGGTTTAATTTAGCTAAGCACTACAGGATGCAGAGCGCCGCTGTACCTGGGAAGGACAAGTTGAACTTTTCACACTGTGCCTCACACTCAGTCAATGGGTGGAAAGTTGAGGAAAAATGAGAGTATACAATAATAAAGCCATTGACACAGAATCTGTTTCTCTTTAGCTAAGTGTTTTTTTATATTGAGAATTGTTCAAAGATTGACAAGCTCACACACACAACTACATACACACATGGCTCTGTCACCAAGTCGCTGTTTTTCCCTCCCTCTCTTTCTTTTTCACTCAAACACACAATAAACACAGACATATTGAAAGAAGCACTGTAACAGTGTGTGTGCATGTGTGTGTGTATTGGTGTGAGGGAGAAAATCCCTAATCTGGCATGGACCAGCTTCCTGTCTAGACTCTGCATGAGGAGGCCAGCGCTACACTGGCCGGTGCAGTGAGTGTGTGTATGAGAGTGAATACATGAGCATTACCATTGTGTGCATGCTACCAAATAATGTGCGAGCGTGAACCTACATTATGCCTTTGTCTTACAGAGACAGAGAGTTTGCACACCATCACTGTGCATGTCCGAAATATATAACAGACATTAACCTTTGCCCTCCTATATCTACTGTCCAATACTTTTTTTTTTTAAATGGAGTGCTTCCAGTAAAGCTCCTTTTAGTTTTTGCTTTTCTTTTGACAATTTCTTTGCCACATGTGCCAATGCTACTGGGATTCCAAAAGTCGTTTTTTTCATTATACAACTTACGGGAATAGAGAGGTGGGGGAGTGGAGGGTTAAAGTTGGAGAGAAAAGGAAAAAGGCCTGATGTTTTTCTCTCTGAAATTCCATGCAGAGAGCAAAGATGAGCAAGAGAACAACTGAAAGGTTCTCGTTTCTTTTCCTTTTTCTCGGTCCTTCCTAAAACAGCTGATCGGCTTAATAACAGCACATATGGTTGCTGTATGCTTTAGCCAAAACAGCATAAACACAACACTGACGATGAAAAAAGTGTGGTAACTGAAAAGTAATCCCTCAGTTTGGTAACACGATTAAACTGAGCTGAATCACAACTGGAATTGCAGACAGCTTCTTCCATCAATCATTTCCACAAACCCTGCCATTAGTAATCACAACAACCGACACTGAGCACAGCAACTTTCTGCCGTCTGACTCACACTGAGTGCTAATCAAAAAATGCTAAGTGTGTTTAGCCTTAGCTTTGACAGTATTTGTCTGGAGTGTGAATCAACATCATGACCGTCGCTATTTCATATTCATGCAGAGGCCCAATGACACCTTGTCCTCTGCTTTCCAAAAAGCCTTAACTCAGCAGATCACCTCCTTCGTAGACCCAGATGCAAAGTGAACAGTCTTCACCTCTGTGACATCAGACCGCCACAATGTGCCGTCTTATGGGAGCAAGCCGTCACTGAGGCCTGCCAAAGTCCCCGACTACGACTATTGCAGCCAAAACGCCACAAAAAAAACACACAAATTACAAAAGGTGAGGGTTTTAAGGAAGAAATGTAAGTATTTGGGGCATAAAGTATTTTTTTTCAGCACTTTTCTTAAAAACTCTGTTAAAAGTTAGTCTTATGTAATCTAATTATATGAAATGTGAAAGGGTCTCATGTAGCATTGGGAATTATCTTGTAGCTCTACATAGCTTTATTATGATTGTCATACAACCAACTCATTTGGACTATATTCTTTGCTCAACCTCCTATTTGCTTTAATAAGCAAACAACTCTGATTTTGAGCAGCATCAAAAAGCGTACAGACAAAGTTAGCAGCTGGTGAAGACGGTTAAAAAAAACTGCTTAGATCCTGATATTCTCCATAGGACTGGGTGGAAATAAAAATATATCAAACAAAAACTGAATATTGGACTTACATTCATCGGGAACCACGACTCAAATTGGATGTTGGCGTTCCTTCATGGCTCGAACACGTAAGCCGCCATGTTGATGTTCCTCTCGGCTGGTTTGAAGGTCTTCAGCCCCCTGGTAAAATACGTTCAAATTGATTTGTCAACACTGGAAGGCCGCATATGTCAAATAAAAGCAATTACTATGGTTAATATAGCAGATGCTTTTGTCAAGAGTGACTTTCAATAAGTGCAATAAACTTCTACCATAAAACAAAAGCTTAAACAAAAAGGTTTTCAGAATCTTTAATAGCAGAATATTTTTGATTTCCCCAAGGGGATATTAGGTTTGGGACAGCTGCAATGTAGAATACAAAAAAAAGCTTTTGTAAACATAAGAAGTTAAAGTTTGAAATGCTTCAGTGATTCAGTACAATGATTTAAAATAGGACTATGTCACTTTTTTTTTTACAGTAAATACAGTTGCCATAAAGTCATAAGTACAGGATAATGGTTCATGCTACAACTTGCAGTATCATAAAGTCAATAAACCACCTTATCCCGGCTTATAGAGCGATATCAAGCTAAAGATGCCAACATTTGATACAGGTCATACAAGACCAAGCATACCTGTTCAATAATTGAGATGTGGTGTATGTGATTTGAATTTATTGATAATAAATTGTGTCATTATATAACAAGTTATTACGGTATTGGTAGTAAACAAACTAAAAGAAAGGCCATTTGGCCAGAGAGCACAAAGGTCATGCTGGGGTTCAGGGTTTGAACAGAACATGAAGGGAGCACCAGAGTCTCTCTACCAGGAGCAGGAGTGGTGAAATAAAAAACCTGAGCACACCTTTGAGCAGACTAACGTCCAAATGTTGCCCACTGCCTCAATCATAAGAACAACACAGAGATACGCTTTTTACTCAAAAGACAATTTCAGTGTCATCAATTTAAGCGTTGTACTTATTGGATGGAAGACTGCCACAAGATAAAGTTATAAACCTCAGCCACAACAACGACGGAGAAGCTTTGGCTGACCTCACCGTAAGTCATCGTCTAGCCGGTGTGGTATTCCTTTCCTATGTACATGTATTGAGAAAACCGATGACTAACAGATGGTGGACCAATCAAATGAGTCATTTGAGTTGTAAAGCTATGACATATACACATCATTGTCTCCGCTGGTGTGTGTTTAAGGGGTCTCCTGTTGGCATTACCATCCCACTGACTCCCCAAGTATGACTCACAGGCTTGTTACCCCCCAAAAAACGCAGACTTTAGTGCGCTGGCTTGTCTTTATGCAGTAGCAGGGAAATCTGGTGCGATGCTGCTTGGTATCTGGGGTTTGTCCGACTCGTCTAGCCAGTCCTAAGCAGTGGGATTCTGAGTGTATGAGTATGTGGTCAAATGGTCAACTCAGAGGAACCATGATAAAATCTTAAATAAACAAAAATGGTGTTTGGTAAAAACAACAGTCTCCTGATCCCTGCTCGTCTAGAAGAGGTTTACCACTACAATTGCACGTTCTACTGTGACAGAAACAGCAGGCAGGAATGTAACCCACATTACCGGACAAAGAGGACATATTCCTCCGGATTGCTACCAGCATGTGTTTTTGTTTTCATCCTTTGGTCTGTAGCTGCATTCCTTTCCCGTGTGTTGTGCGAGACGGAGAGATTGCCGGAGAATGACTCACTAAAACCTGACCCAGCAGTGAGCTAACCACTGGAGGACGCTTGGAGTAAAAGTGAACTTTGATGGTGATGGTTGGGATCATGTCTAGGAATCCCCAGACAGTGTGGAATAGTGCGATAAGTATGCGTGGGATGACATAATTCCTGTTCACCAGTCCAGTCCATGTGGTGGTTTGTGTTCGGCCTCCTCATAAAGACCCACAACCCATTACAGAGTCTCTCCACACAACCTTGATAGGATAAATGGAAATAGATGCTCAACCCCCAAAAAGTCATTCATTCATTTTGAAGAAATAGTAATCCAACTAAATGTGTCAAAAAAAAAAAAAAAAAAATCTGAGGAATGATGAATTGACAATTAGATATCTAAACTCAAGACTTCCTGGACTTTCCTTGAGCATTAAATATACACGGCCTGGTCGCTTTATTTGTACGACCATAAGTCTAGTTCAACACCACAGCTACATAGTTAAATGTACAACTATTTAACCATTTGAATCCAAACTAAACACACTTTCTTATTGGATTGCACATGAGTCTCTTATAATGTGGCCACTGAGAGTACATTTTTATTTACCATGATCCTCTGGAAATGTATAAGATGTTGAGTGTTGCTGCTTGTGTTGATATTCAGTCAATGGGGAGCAGACATTGTTTGTTATGCAGCATCACCTGCTGGCTTAATGGAGAACTGCCAATATTACAGTAATTAACAAAAGATAAGAGTAAAGCGGGAGCAACATAAAAACAGAACAGATCCTTAATGACATGAAAACAACCAAATATTCACTTGAAAGGTAGAAAGTAAACTTAAATATACCAAATGAAGTTAAAGTTGTAATCACTAAGTTGTGCCACACACACTGGACATTTCTTTAAAGAGGTGACGAGTCACTTGGTAAAAAAAACTATTACAAATGACTGTTTTATCTCAGTTTTCCTTAACTTGACTTTTGAGATAAGCTAGAATGCAATGCAACAGAGTCACCATGAAGGACTGTGGGAAAGTGTGTGACGGCTCAGCGACTAGCCCTTGTCCTAAAATAGTTTCACAATAGCTATAAAGACATCTCATTGCCTTATTGGATCATGGAGAAGCCCAAACAGCCATTTAGGGTTTGGATCGCTCAAACATCACTGTGACAAATGTATGAATGAAGACATTGCATTCAGAGCTTGGTTCTGCTTGGACAACAGATACTGAGGAGCTTTATCATTAACATACATGGGCCTTTTACGGTACATCTGCTTGAGCAGCACTATGGAGCTTTATTGAAACTAATATTTAAAACAAGGGCTTACATATTGCTGATTCAAGCCCACTTTTATGTAAAACCTAAATAATTCCCTCTTTCACAGATAAAGTGACGTTAAAATTAATTGCATGCGGCTTTTCCACAGCGACAACTGACTATAAGAGGAAAATAAAAGAAAGACAGGAGGTGAGAGCATGGGAGGGTGCATTAACATGAATTATGTATTCATTCGAGTATAATAGTGAGTTTAGGCAGGGACGACGTTATTCTAACTTAATGTGTAAAAAACTTCATATTCATCTCCAGCATAATGAATCAAGAAAGTTTGCATAAGTAGACACATTCACCTGGGCGTTTGACTTAAAGCCAAATATTTACCAAGTTTGGACATTGTACAAAATTATTCTTGCTACGCAAACTGTTGGGCAAAAGAAACATAGTGAAATACCAGACCCCATGTTTGGGTACGGGGCCTCCAGCGGTTGAGTGAGCTTTGACCTAAAATAGGTCTGAGAATGTGGATATGCTCCATGAATAGAGATAAAACAGACTACGGAGGGGGGGAAAAATCAAGAAGATAAAATAACTTAAGGGTCTGCAAATAAATCTTCAGAGCATGAAAATGAATGGTGTGCGGTTTGCAGAGGGCATGGGAAAATATGCACTGACAGGTTTACAGTTATTCTGAATGGTAATGCAATCATGTTAGCAAAATGAATCTGAAAGGGGTCCTGTAATTTGAAAAAATGACCGGTAATGTGCGGGTCTTTTCAAGATGAGTCCAGGCAAGCGGCAACAGCAGGCAAAAAAGTTTTCTTCTTTTATGGTAGGCCTATGTATTTTTGTATCGTCTACAAAACACCGTTATTTTTCAAGTGTTATGGTTGCTTACACAGATACTTTTATTTTTCCCCCAGGCAAGTGTTAGGCACAATTTCCAGATTATTAAACAAAGCAATTATGTATAAACTTCATGTCCTACATTTGACTATTGTGTTGGTCTTTACAGGATGACTTTATAAGACAATTGTCTTTGAATCAGTCGGCCTGTGGGAGGACAATCAAAAGTTTTTCAGATGCTAAGGGGATTCAAACGTGTATTCAAATATGATACTATTAGACAACTATTTAATAAGGTGAATTTCTTAGATAAGGTCAGTGAATGTAGACACCTGCTATTATTACACTTCCCCACTAGAGGGTGCACGACCCAGGCTGAAGTAACCAGAAAGACCAACTGATTTGAGATCTCTAATAATCCCATCTCATATATAAAACACATTTTTCAACAACAAACACCAACGAAGACACCATACCAGCTATGCCTCCAGTGTAGATGCCTTAATGAAGGAACAACTGGCGAGAATATTAAAGCCAAGTCTTTCCAGCATCATACGAGAAGTGCTCATATTGACGCGATCAGGAAACACAACTAGTACACATGTTTATAGTTTCACAGCTGATGTGTGGTGCATCCCACTGAGCGCAGTTGTGATCTGGGCTCCCCCTGCGGTCCCTCCTCCATCAAACGTCAGAAAGTAGCGGTATAAAACACGTGAGGCCACAGCAAGCGCTCAGAGTCGCTTTACCCCGTGAACCTGACAGCCTGCGGTCTGCCTCCGCACGCACACACAATAACGCGGCACTACATTTTAATGAGAAAGAAAAGAGGAGAAATATGCCAAGCCGTGGGACGACTTAAATCTAGTGGATTGAGCAATAGAATGCAAATAAAACTGTGTGTGTTTCTACACATACATTTGTGCCGGATACATTCATATATTCGGGATAGTTTCTGTTGTTCGGGACTTTGAATTGAGTAATGCCTCATGGGCAAACACACACTTGGATTTCTGCTTATAACAAAGGGAACTGCCGCAAGAAAACGAATTAAGTGAGGATTTTTTTCATCATTAGTTCCAAAGAAAGTTGAAACTAACATCAAACGGGCATTAGAGTTTAACTTTACGACTTATTTACACTGACATTGGCCGTTTGTGTATCTGCATATTTTCATTACCGGGCGAACCAAATGCAGAGAGAAAAATGCATTTGGGAAAGGCTTTGCTGTTTGTCCTCCTCCTCAACTGCGCGACTTTGAGCTCATCTCTTTCAACTTGTGCCACTGTGGATATCGACCACGTAAAAAGGAAGAGGGTCGAGGCGATACGAGGTCAGATTTTGAGCAAACTCCGACTGACAAGTCCTCCACACTCCCTCGGACCGAGTGAAGTCCCTTATCAGATCCAAGCGTTGTATAACAGCACCAAGGAGCTTCTGGAGGAGCTGCGGAGGGACCGGCAGCAGAGCTGCGGTCAGGACAACACAGAGACAGAGTACTATGCCAAGGAGATATACAAATTCAACATGGTCTACGGACCGCCAGAAAGCAGTAAGTACGACGATATAAGTATGAGGAAGTTATGATTGTATCACTTTCTTTTTTAATGACAGTAATCAACGTGAATGTAGTGCGTAATTACGCGCCAAATTAAAGCCATCTCAAAAAGTTGCTGCCAAGCATAAACATGAATGGCTGAGTTTAATGCTGCACCCTAAAGAGCCCCTATCCATAAGGTAAAACATTTAAAATCATACAAGTATATAACCTATCCAGATTTACAAAAGGTGCAAACAGTCTTCATTTCAAAAGTTTAACTCTTCGAGAGGAGATGTTTTCTACTAAATGTTACGTTTATTTTCAATATAATCAAGCCTTCAAAGTTCCACATCACAGGCGTGGGAGTTGCAGAGTAGACCTTTCCAGACTAGTTGTGATGTCACACATCTTGTAGTTACACGTGTTCAACTCAGACTTGTGAATGTGAAGTTGAATGTTTGTCAAACTCTGTACATAAATCATCCTGCAGCTCAGGCATCCAGGTGAGGAAACAATAGGGAGTGGGACCTGATATAAATATGAATAATGAACCTACATTCTCTTTAAAAAAACAGAAGACGGTTTTTGATACTGAAAGTTGAACTTGTTGGAGGATGTGCATTGTTACTGCAGTGCTCACCAACCTGTTTTAACTCTACTGTTCCAGGAAAGTGGCTCCTCACTCCCTTCTTCCTCCTCTGTTTTTTTTTTCCCTAAGTGGACTCTGTCCTTCTCCCCATATGTTCCCACTTCCTTTCCAGTCAGTCCCAAATGAGAGGGACATCTGCCCAGGCTGATGGGGATGCCTGTAGGAGAATGAGTAGGAAAAGTTAAGCGAGGTGGACAGGAAAGAAAATTGAGATGATGGAAGGACCTCCCTATTAGTCTGGAGTCTCTGTACGGGAGGAAAGGGGTCCCATACTCTGACACGTCACTACCACCCACATCCCAATCGAGATGGAGATTAAAGTGACCCCACTTCCTGTCTTGGCCAGTGAATAACCCACATGGGTGGCCCATGAGCATGAGATCACTTACCCTGCTCAGGTCTAACGTTGCTAAATTGAGTGTGAAACTGACTGGCATCCATCCTCTTAAACCTGAATAATTCCACTGTGCTGCATTGCACTGCTTGGTTAAAAATGTGATTTGTTTTTGTTTATGAATTATTTAGTAAAGGCCTGTGAGATTCACATTCTTGTGATTTGTGCTAAACTTTATTTGGCACAACTATTTCCTCCTATAGAAATAAAAGCCAGGAACTGGAAGTGGAAAACCTTTGCCGAGGGGGACATGTGTCAGCACTTGAAGCAGATTCATACAGCATGTGGTCCGACTGAGTTTGGATTACGGAGAAAGTAGAATAGGATAAATTCTGTGCGTGAGTAAAAGCCAAAGAGGGCCTCTTGGTTCAGAGCAAAGCCAAGACCATTGCATCACAGTCCCTTTGAAATCAACAGGTGCTTCTCAAAAGACCTCTTTTCCCTCAGCAATGTTCTGTTTTGAATCTCACAAAATAGTGCTGACAAAAATGGCAGGCAGTAGGTGCCCAGAGTTGATGTGGTGGTTTCATTTCTGGATTCAGTCACTGATGGGTTTTATATCGCAAGAAATATCTGCATTCAACTACTTTTTTCTAGCAGTTGGGTAAAGATTGTAGTTTGCTTTTACATTAAGTCCTTCATGCCTGAAGAAAAACAAATAGAAAAAAAGGCAAAATTGTCAATATATCTGCGTAAGTGCTGGGCTGACATACGTGTCTGAATGTGTGTGCATTACTCACTATATACTTCTCAGATACTTAAAATGTAGACCAGCTATTAATATTCTCCAATTTTTACTTAATCCTAAATTGGCATGGCAGTGTGTATTTTTTACGTGTCTTATAAGATCTCATACTTGGAAATATGCATGTTGTCAATACCCTGTATATCTACATGCATAAACTACTCACTGATGCTGGTTAATGTGATTTTCATGAGTAGGAGTAGGAAAGAGGAACAGTTTAGAGTTCAAGAGTTTTTCGTTGTTGTGTTAAACTCCTATTTTACCCTGGGTTTTTTTTCTTCCTCATACAACATTCTTTTTAAATGCTGCTTTCAGAACTTTTGTTCGCATCAACAGCCCCACGTCAAATAATGTTCAGATATCATTTACAGTATTCAAATAAAAAATTAAAAAATCAGTTTGGTGGAATTAGGGAAATATCATGGTTTGGATTTAAATATTGACTTTTTTGATTATGTGTGAATTTTGACTTGATCAATAATACCTACTTCATTTACGTTATTAAAGCTTATTTGTCACAGTGACAATAATAAACACATTGGTCAAGAGATTGATCAATATTATGCCTGAGAAGAAACATTGTCTTTACAATCATGGCACTCTTTAATTGTCTACCATGTTAGAAATGGATGATTTATTGACACAGCCTTCCACACCAACCATTTCTCCTCCCATTTTGCCCCCATCATAATTAACATGGCTGATGGGTTTAGGGCAGTGTTTCTCAAACTTTTTCATACAAATACCATACTCGCGGACCACCTAACTCCACATCCAAAATCACATCGTTTTTCTAGAACAAACTACAAATCGCCTGAAAATGGTACAAACAAGTGGCAACATGTGTGATGAAGGTGTTGCACTGGGCTATATCATGCAATCGAAAGCTGAAACTTAAGCTCGCTCCATTGCGGAGATATTCCCGCGAGAGTGCGGAAAACTTAAATAAATAAATGTATTTCAAATGTGAAATTTTACCAATATACTCACGGGCCACTAGGGGGCGCTTACGGACCACCAGTGGTCTGCGGACCACACTTTAAGAAGCACTGCTCTAGGCCAACCTAAAAGATGGCCTTGTGCTAATTCAAAACATAAAGCCAGTGGGATTTTTTTCACCAGATTTGGGATAATAGCAGAAAGTAACTGTATCAAACAACAGTCTTGGAAGCAGCCAACTTTTTAAAGACATGTTAATACTTCAAAATTCAAGTTTGGGGTATTCTGTATTTCTTACAATGCTACCAATGTAGAAAGTTACCAAATGTCTTGATTTTCAAACTCATTCCCGCAGCACTCTTATCTGCTCTTTTGTTTAGATGATTTACCCGTAGTGCTAAATATTATCTTTCATACTTTGCTGACAACGTATCTAAGGAAGATACTTAAGGTGTTTGTAAAACATGGGAAATAATTGTGATATTACGTACATTTGCTTTGGTAATGAGTATTATAATAAGCTTTTAAAGTATACTTAAGCTATACAGTAATATGGTTTCTCCTGTGCAGGGCTTGAGTTTGCGATCACCCAGCTGAAGTCTGTTGTCCTGGCGATCGGGGTGATTGACAGACATCTGAGTGTGGAACAGGCTGTGCTGCTCTCCAGACTGGAGGAGGAATACCAGGTAGGGGAGTAGCAGATTACAATTTGCAACCACATTTTTTTTATTCAGCGTTGTTTACCATATTTCTTTACTAACCATAAACAAATGAGACCTAGTGTTTCTGACAATCCTGAAAAATCCCATCACTTCTCTTGCTATTACAGTCCTTGCTTCTGCGGTAAAAGTTTTAAGTGGCTCAATTGAAGAGCTGTTGGAAGTGTTTTTCTTTTCTCTTTGCCAAGAAACTCAAAAGGTTTGCTTTTTTCTGGAAGAACGGCGCCCTCTTCTGTTTTCTTTACATTTTACCCATGAACCCTATGCTGGTAGCTGTTAAGATAAGATGGTACTTTATTGATCCCAATATCATCATCATCATCATTATCATTTGTTCTATCTTTTACAGCTGTATAAAGTTGCTTCAGTGTAACAATGAAGAAACACTAAGGATGACATGGTGCTTGTCCTGCAGAGAGTCTTATTATTTTCTGTATAGTCATCTTACATTTTTTTTTCCCCCTCCTGCACAGATAAAATACTGGGGAAACGTGGAGTGGGCCCATGACTACGAAAGTTATGAGCTGAGGGCACGGACTGCTGCTGGAGCTCTTTTTGTTCACCTCTCATCTGAGAGTTCAACTGTCAAACGCAAACTTATGCAGAATTGAAAAGTGTGTGCGCCCTTAAACTGAGAACACCTCAGTTTATCCATGCTTCTTCATCCATTCAGACAAACACACATACACCCTGCTTGTTCTGTTTAGCAGTGACAGCTGCTGTGTCTGTGATCTGTTATAGAGTCATCTCACTCCAGTGAAAACATTGGCTATCTTTCTGCAGTGTTTATACGTGGCAGCTGCCAAGTGTGCCACCCCTCACCGAGTTTCCAGCCGGTTCTCAGTCGCCCGTGACATTTTGGGCACTGCGCATGGTTTCAGGAGGATTATGACTAATGCTGTTGTCTATTTGGTGGATGAATGTTAACTCCATGTCTGCCTTCTGTCTGCCACATTTGAATACTGCAAAGTGCATATGCTATTGTAATAGGAGCAACAGATGGAACATACTGCATTCCAATTATTTTCTGTAATTTAAATTCATTCATGTTTTAGGTATTTTGGCTTTTTTGTGGTAACTAATGAGGTAAAAGATCATGTACATGGATTAGCATCATCTCCACTTCACAGTTCTGTTTCTTCAAAAAGTAGTATTTAAGCAGAAAAGTATATTTTCTGCATCCTCATACAGTAGTCATGTTCACATACAGTGCTGAAGGTGTTGTTGCTTTCCCGACTGGAAATAAATTCAAAGAATGGCTTGTTTGTCTGTGCCCTTTCCACCTATTGTAAGCAAAATGTCAGTAAACTTTATTGTGAATTAAAACCCCAACAATTCAAAAGACTTGTAGATGTCTGTCATTAATGTGCATATTCAATGTCTGTATCATTTCGAAGGAGTGCTACGGTCATAAAAAAGCAATTTCATTGGTATTTTATTTACAATTAACCCAACTGTCATGATGGATGTTCTAACCGTCCAATCACACTAAAGGTCAGGATCTCTTAGCCAATGACGTTGCTCTGTAGGCGGGACTTAAGGGACGTTTCGTCATGTATCATCATCCCATGGACTGACTTGTTTGTTGTCGAGCAAGATGGAGTTCCTTTTGGGAAATCCTTACAGTACCCCTGTGGGGCATTGCATTGGTATGTAAACCAGATGTTTAGGAAGCGACAACTCGCAAAGGTTGATAATTATGTCCTGGAAATGTGTATTATATTGTGCGGTAGTCATTAGGCGTTACGGCTAGCTACATTTAGCATGCTAAGGTCTCTGAATGAGTTACAGCTGGACCGTTAGCCGCCTAGCTAACTAACGTTGGTGGTTAACCGTATCATGTGTTGTCATTGTGCTAGCGATACCTACAAAGACTTGATGTCTGTTTTCTTTCAGTATATACTCGTATATTCACTGTTAACAACAATAACGAAGTCAATAACCTAAAGGAGGACTGTAAGCTACGTTAGCTTAAGCTAGCTTGCCGCTTGTCACCGCCTTATAATTGGTCTGCTGTGTTTACCTTAGTCGTCCTTAAAGGTTATTTTCGTAACTGACTACAGTACTTGTCTTTTTCCAGAGAGAGCTACTGATGGCTCTCTGCAAAATGAAGACTGGACCCTTAATATGGAAATATGTGACATCATCAATGAAACAGAGGATGGGTGAGTACCCTGGGAAAGAAAACCAATGAATATCCTAATGTTATTGATTAACTATCTTCTTATATACACAGGTGCGGTTCTGTCTTCCTTGATCCTATGCTGTTGATATACTACATTGCTGTAGAAATATATATTATTAAAGTATTTTCTTAATATGTGTCCTAAGAGAAGAAGCCCTGGCTTTGTAAAGTGGATTTATGTCAGGCCTCAGTGCTTATCTCACTCCTCCATTAACCTTGTACTGGATGTTTTGAGCTGGCTAGGCACTGTTTGAATAGTAGGTTGTAAACTGCCTTAGCTGGTTCTAGTCTAATGCAGTGGACCATACAGTATATCAGCAGTCTATAAAAAGATGTCTGATTCTACTGTTTTTCTTCTCTCTGGGGAACGTAAGGGGTGTGATTCGCACACTACTCCGAGGCTGTTTTGATTTGATAACAGTGGTGAAATAATCCAAAAGTTAATTATTACTATCATATAGATTAACAGACACATTGTCAATATTGCAGAGCATGTAAAAAAAGTCAAAGAATCATTGATATGTTCTTTTGCCTGGTATTTGCTGTTTTGCTGTTGTGTCCTATCATCCTATCAGGGCCATTTACAAGGGCCATTTACAAATGCCATTTAAGCCCACACCCATTATGTTTTTGGCAGGCGTCTGTGCTCTGCTTCGAATGACTTACCAAGAATGTAAAACATGTGGCAATCCTTTTATTCCACAGTGTGTTAAATATGTGCTTTTCTGTTTGTGTCTGCAGGCCAAAAGATGCCATTAGAGCAGTGAAGAAGAGGTTGAATGGCAACAGGAACTATCGGGAAGTGATGTTGACTTTAACGGTGAGTGGGCTAGAGGAAGCTTTATTTACATGTTACAGTAATACAAGTATTCATGTTGTCTTGTTCTCTAACGCCAAAGTTCACTGAGAATTTGCAATCCAAAATATAATTCCATTGCATTTCTGCAACACTCGGCCACACAAAGTGATTAATGAATGATTCTCTTCTGCATCCATCAGGTCCTGGAAACGGGTGTGAAGAACTGCGGCCATCGTTTTCATGCATTGATCACTAGCAGGGACTTTGTGGATGGCGTTCTAGTTAAAATAATCTCCCCTAAAAACAACCCGCCTACAATCGTACAAGACAAAGTACTCGCGCTGATTCAGGTAAGATAACGCTTAGGTGGCTTGTGTGTAAGGTAGGTTGGTTGCCTTGTGTTGTACATGTCATAAAGCTTAAAGGCTGGTATCTCTGAGTAAGTCAGTTATTGAGAGGTTTAGTCAGGTTTGCATTGAAGGTGTTTAGTAAAGTGTGTGTGGGTGGGTGTGTGTCATGTCATCCCCAGGCAGAGCCTCAGGTAAAGTACTGTGTCGTCAGGGCTTCTGCCAGGAGCCGCTCTAGTTACCTGTCAGGGCTCGGGTTACGCTGCAGGCTCATGTGGGCTGCTCTTATTTCCACCAGGGGAACCATGTGACTACAGCTTAGCATGGATCCAGGAGGGGGCGGGGGGCACAACAGTAGCTGTGAGACAGAGGAGAGGAGCTAATTGTATCTTGTTTGTCTCATCATTAGGAGGTTCAGCTGGGAAACTGCCTGGTGTTAGAAAATGTACCGAACAGCAGTATTCCCTTAACCCTTAGATGCCCGGGTGACTGGACCCTACACTCTTCCATAAGTGGGTCCAAAAAGGACCTGCATTAGAATAACATTAGTTTTTATGCCATTTTTGTCATTT
>NW_011369945.1:2111459-2129478 GCF_000735185.1 Notothenia coriiceps
CTCTCTCTCTCTCTCTCTCTCTCTCTCTCATCTCTCTCTCATCTCTCTCTTCTCTCTCTCTCTCTCTCTCTCTTCTCTGCTCTCTCTCTCTTGGTGCTCCTCTCTCCTCTCTCTTCTCTCTCTTCTCTCTCTCTCTCTCTTCTCTCTCTTGCGTGCTCTCTTCTCTATCCTCTCTTCTCCTCTCTCTTCTTCTCTCTCTCTCTCCTCTTAGCTCTCTCTCTCTTGCTGTGCCCTCCTTGCCTCTCCTCTCTGTTCTCTCTCTCTCTCTCTCTTCTCTCTCTCTCTTCTTTTGCGGTGTCTTCTCTCTCTCTCTTCTCTTCTCTCTCTCTCGTCTCTCTTCTCTCTTCTTCTCTCTCCTCTCCTTCTCTTCTCTCTCTATGTTCAGATATCATTGTTCTCAATATTCTCATGGTTTGAGCTTGGGAAATATCATGTGGATTAATATGACTGTTTTTGATTATGTGTGAATTTTGACTGTGATCAATAATACCTACTTCATTTACGTTATTAAGCTTATTGTCACAGTGACAATATAATAATGACACTATTGGTCCAAGATGATTGATCAACTATTTATGCTGACGAAGGAATATCTGGTCCTTTACATATCATATCGGCACTCTTTTATTGTTCCTCAACCCATGTTAGATAATACATGCGATGATTCTATCTTGATCACAGCTCCTTCTCACACCAACACTCTTTCTCCTTCCCATTCTTGGCTCCCGCATCATAATCTAACATGGTCTGATGGGTTTTAGGGCAGTGTTTCTCAAACTTTTTCATCACAAATACCATACTCGCGGAACCACCTAAACTCCCACATCCAAAATCACATCGTTTCTTCTAGAACCAAACTACTATCGCTCCTTTCTGAAAAGGTACAAACTAAGTGGCCAACATTGTTGTGGATGAAGCTGATTTGCACTGGGCTTATATCATGCAATCGAAATCTGAAACTTAAGCTCGCTCCATTGCGGAGATATTCCCGCGAGAGTGCGGAAAACTTAAATGTATTTATTTATTTCAAATGTGAAATGTTACCAATATACTCACGAACCACTAGGGGGCGCTCACGGACCACCAGTGGTCCGCGGACCACACTTTGAGAAGCACTGGTTTAGGGTTAGGTCAAGGGTTATTCTTTGCACTGAGCTTATGCTAACAGGCTGATGGTTCTAGCTTTATATTTATTCTACAGACATTAGTGCTATCAATGTTCTCCTCTAACCCCACAAGAACGTTTTGAACTTTTCCTTTAAGATCCGGTAGAAACAGTAGTCTGGAAGTGTTATAAAGACACAGACAATTTAGTTTGTTGTCCCTTGTGGTATATGACAGGACCTGAAGTCTATAGCTCTGTGGGATAAAGTTTGACTTTGAGCCAGTGACATCAGTCTCTTTCCCTTTGTTATTGTGGGCTAACACACACTCACTTTTGATGGTTTTTAATCGTAAACTGTTGACCTGTAGTGGATCTGAGGCAGTTCTGTGGACCAACATAAATCCGTGACAGGTGCAAATGAAGCAGAAAGCTGTTGGAAGGCTGGCAAATTACTACATTGAGAAGCTGGACTGCAATCATCGGAAAGATTTCCTTTTATAGCATGGCACGCATACAGAATCTGGCATATGTCAATGACGGAGGTTGGGTTGTGGAGAAGTCATCATGGTCAGAAAGGGGTTTGGGGCCAACAAGTTGTCAGTGGCCCAGAGGATAGCAGGGTTTTTGATACGCAGGGACGTGAAGTTAAAAATATAGCTTTTTCAATTACAACATTTATATTTCCACCAAAAATAGGCAAAATGTTTAAGAGAAACGCTGAGGAATTTTGATAAGGCAGGCATGCATTGTGGGCTGATAAACTTTGTGCCAACCATTAAAGAGTCCCAATATCATAGGTGTGAAGGAGTATATACATCCTTGATACATTACATTTTTAATTGAGAATTCATGTCATTATTTTCATACCAAAGACTGGCTTATTTCTGAAGCAATTTGATCAAGTCAAGAAGGGAATAAACCAACCATTGCCAAAAACATTACTCAGCCACTTAAGTGTTCTTCAATTGTGCGTTGTGGATGGAGAAAGGCTTTAACAGTGAGAGTTATTAAATTAAGCTATAACTAGTGGTGAATTACTAAATAAGCCGATCAAAAAATAGCCAAATAATTGTTCAAATTTGAGCTCCTTAATTTTGAGAAATGCTCTATGTTGCTATGTATGTTTGCTATTGATATGTTTCGGCTTTGGGGCGTTGATGAAAATAATTTATTTCATCCCAGGCTTTAGTACATTTGGAAAGGCATACTAATTTCTGACATATAATAATATATAATAGACAAAATGAAAAAGTAATTTAATAGAGAAAATAGCTGGCAGATTAATAATACAACTTTTTGTTTTATGGTGGCACATTGGTGGCACATATGGTGGCACACTAAGTATAAGTAATTATTGTATGGAGGAGAAATTACATATTTAAACCAAAAAATGAAGGATGGCTGAATTGCTTAGGTTTCAGGGTTCTAGTTTAGTGCATGCTGGCTCACTGTTACAGTTTACTGGAACACTCTAATCCATTGTGAATGTTTTTGTCAAATCTGCCTCTCAAAATGTCTGCTATGCTTTTCTCCTACATGAAAACTTTTCATTCAAGCTGTTACTCATAACGCAAATATGTGATTATGCTGTCCAGAGGTCATATAGCATTTGGGGTCTGTATTTAGGACATCAACTGCTTTTTATTGCACATGCCTTGACGAGAATTTACAAGCCTGATCTCTCACACACACCTTATAATTTGTTCTCTTTGTTCCAGACGATCTTCTTTACTGCCCAAAAGGCATCACCTCTAAGGTTTTCCGCTTCAACGTCTCTGCCATGGAAAGGAACTCTACCAACCTCTTCAGAGCGGAGTTTCGAGCTCTGAGGGTGCCAAACTCAAGCTCCAAGAGGAACGAACAGCGGATCGAGCTCTACCAGGTGCGTAAAGGTACCGTTTCCTTGTCCTTCTACCAAGATAAAAGGCCAAGCTCAGTACAGGCAACAAGGAGCTTCAAAATCTATTTTTCCTGAAATGGGATCTTTGTTACTAACTAGTTGATATTTTGTCTGTTACATATATTACGTAAGCTGGTTAGTTGTTAACCACGATTGCAGGCCTTTATAAACAAACAGAGCCAACTATAATGAGACCAAAAGCCAAAATGCTC
This sequence comes from Notothenia coriiceps, assembly GCF_000735185.1. Classification (NCBI taxonomy): domain Eukaryota; kingdom Metazoa; phylum Chordata; class Actinopteri; order Perciformes; family Nototheniidae; genus Notothenia; species Notothenia coriiceps. Next base: position 2,114,677 of record NW_011369945.1, read on the forward strand.
AACAGGCCTGCACAATGTTAGTAGAACCGAGACAGGGGTACTCTTAACTCAGCGCTGGCTGCCCAGATCTAATACAGTTCTCATTTTGGTTATGTAGAGGTCTTTACCATCAAACCACAAAACCGTTTGAAACGTTAATTAAGCTGTTAAAAAAAGGCCCTGGTCTGCTGAGTGATACAATGATACACTCTACAAGTTGTATTCAATGTTGTCACGTCCCTGTTCTTTAGTAGTAATATCCCCGGCATTAAGTAGCCAATTCAAAGAAAAATACTGAGATAAAACACAACCAGGCACAACTTACAGACACTCTGGTCAGGAGTGATGTCAAGATAATGCCAAACACAGAATTATGCCAAAGGCAACTGCCAACATTAACTTTAACAGCAATGTTTGGACCAAGCTAAATACTAAATCACATTTCAGAAAACACACAGAACAACCACCATTATGATATCTATGATCTTTTTTTGTAATGTGATTTTGTAATGCTTTTAACTAATCGTCTGTTCTTATGTGAAATTTACTGTATGATTAAATATAGCTGTTTGGCAGCTATTTGTTTAGCAAACAAGCTTTGGAAAACTGACAATGCCCTACCTGGCAAAGAAACAACATGGAACAGAGACAAGGCTAGCATTTAGTTTGCTAGCTCGAGAAGAAAGTTTCTAGTAAGCTAAAGAGCCAGATACAGTATTCTCCCCCAAGGAAAGACAAACAGAGCAAAAAGAAGACTGAACATTGGACTTACATTCATCAGGTGGATACAAACATGACTCCAATTCAATGCTAGTGACGCTTTTTTCTGCAGAATGTGTACGTAGGCAGTGGCTTCCAAACATGCTAACATGTAAGTCAGGCAGTCTGTGCGCAAGCAGGAAAAAACCTGCCAGATTTAAAAGCTCAGCTTATCTCCTGGGTGTTTTGAATTATTTTTGCTAATCAGTCCTCTGCTAGGTTGAAGGTGGGTGGAGTATATGGTCACCTGATTCCATTAACCAATCAGAAGGATAAGGGTTTAGCCTGTCCCGCCCAAACAGGTGCAACAAAGCTAGCAGTTGAGTAAGGGATATATCAATCAAGCTCTGTCTGAGACAACCAAACAATTTATCTACAAACCCTTATTATGCATCGCAAAAAAGCTCTATATATTCTTGATTTAAAAAATGGCCTCATTATCCAAGTTCTTACCTTAAGGGATGTATTTTCTGTCGGTCAGGTTCCAACATGCACACAGTATGATAGCATAATAATTATGAGCGTATTAGCAGGCTGATGTTTGCATCTACCGAAAAGCAAAGTTAATATATTATTATAATTGCTTTACAGATCGTGAGGCCAAACGAACACATTAGGAAACAACGGTACATTGCAGCCAAGAACGTGCTGACCAAAGGAACTCCAGAGTGGGTCTCCTTCGATGTGACTGAAACCGTGCGGGAGTGGTTGACAAACAGAGGTGAGACTGAGGTCACTGTCATGTGTTGTTTCTTAAAGCTATCAGTAATCCTAATTACTAACCCATGTTTTGAATTGTGGGTTTTGAGTTTTAAAAAGGGAGACTTGACTTTCCTTTGTTTGCCATCAGGAAGCAATCTTGGTTTGGAAATCAGTGTGCACTGTCCCTGCCACACCTTCAACCCAAATGGTGACATAATTGACAATGAGAACGAGGTGCTGGAGGTGAAGTTCAAAGGTGAGCTTGAACAACTGTTCATGTAATTATTTGTATGCGTTGTGTTTGTCTGTCTTTTGATCCAATGTCTGTAAATGTTAATGTGTTCTTGCCATCATACCATCCTAAAGAAGCAATGGATATGTATGTGGTCCTTAGCCTTACAATTGACACGTTTTTTTTTTCTTTAGTCTTTTTTTTTTTTAATATGCACTTATTCTGGTACACAATCCCAGATCATTTGTATTTTTCTCACTTTGGGGAGCTTGGTACAGTATGGTATAATTAGAGGTAAGGTTGATGATTGTCTTTATGTTGTTGCCTTGGTCAACTTTCCCCTCAGTGGCTTTAGAATAAACTTGCAATGAAAATATATTGGAAAAAAGGCAGTTTTTTTCTCAATGTTTTCATTTCTACATTGTGTAAAAGAATGACAGCTTTATAGCCAATAATTTTCGCAAAATTGTATGCTCGGATTCAGGGAAATTACGAAAGAAAAAAAGCCCCTACAGTACATGTGTTATTTTAAGTACATGATATCTATAATTAAGGCGTGGATGGAGATGACGAGCAGAGTCGCTTGGATCTGGATCACCTGAAGAAGAAAAAGGACCGGTACCTGCCTCACCTTATCCTCATGATGATCCCCCCCCACCGCCTGGAAACTCAGACCACACGCCGACGCAAGAGAGCGCTGGACACAAACTACTGTTTCTCGTAAGGATAAGTACATCATTTTAAGCAATAGTGAGAATTTAGTCTGAAGCCAGTTTATGTAACTTCCTGTGAAATTGTTTATAGGAATAGCTTGTGATAATGATTTTTTAACTTAAACACTTTATATCCCAAATATATGCTGCTATATAGGCTGAGACATACTGTAACTGGTAGCCCATACAAATAGCCAAGAAGATATGATGAGCACCATTTGGTGACTAACTACGCTATTATTGTGCAACCTTTTCAAAGAAACACGGAGGAGAACTGCTGTGTACGTAAGCTCTACATTGATTTCCGGCGTGACTTGGACTGGAAGTGGATCCATGAGCCGAGTGGTTACGATGCCAACTACTGCTCCGGGCCCTGCCCATACCTGAGGAGCTCAGATACAACACACAGCTCGGTATGAAACATCGATATGGGATGAAGTAAATAGGAAACATTTCATTATAGCTATGAATAACCATGCAGATAGTTCTAATTTATCTGCCTCCATCTACAATATAGGTATTGTGGGGACTAAAAAAATAGTTCCTATATTTCAAACAAGCACTTTTAGACAAGTAGACTGCAGTTTGAAGACGCAATCTCCCAGAAAATGTTAAAAATAATTGATATTAAAATGTGCTAAATTGTTTATTTGGTCATTATTAAAGTGGACCTATCATGCTATATTTGAATAATATAGTGTAGGACCATACCTATATGCATATTTATACTTTTTATTTTTCAAAATAACAAACATATCATGCATTTTAGCTATTCCTCATTTCGCTCAATTTAACAGTCTTTGCATGGGCTGATTATGTGAGAACAGCACCATCTACAGGCCTGGCATATGTACTACAGCGTCTCCAGCGCTTTCGAACGGCAATGTCCGTGGCTGTCTCCTCCTGATTGGTGGAGTTGGCCCAATAGCCGTAGCGCCACTTTTGTGACGTCATAGAAGTGTTCAAGTCTGTATCAGATCCGTTGCAGCTCCTTTTTAAGAGATTCGGGTATGGAGGAAAATAGAGAGGGTTGTGTTTTCTGACACTTGGTGAGTTCCTTGGAACACCGGGGACACATATTCATGTATAAAAGACGTACAAAAGTGCATTTTGCATGATAGGTCCCCTTTAAGTCTTCTTGATGAATTCGCAGTGATGTATCTCAGTATTTACAGATATTGAGGGTTGAGTTTAACTAGCCAACATATTATGAAGACTCCATTACTCATGAGATAGTTCATATAATGCAATCTCTCCTGTGGTCTTTACAATAGATGCTGAGCCTGTACAACACTCTAAACCCCGAGGCATCGGCCTCCCCATGCTGTGTCCCTCAGGACCTGGAGCCCCTCACAATACTCTACTACTCTGGACGGACCCCCAAAGTGGAGCAGCTTTCCAACATGATCGTCAAGTCTTGCAAGTGTAGCTGAGAAGACCTGAAAGGCGAGGTAGTGTGGCAGGATTTGACCAGGAACTGACGAAAGAAACCCATGCTCGTTGACTTTTGGACTCTTAGCTGTGACAAATACTTAAACTGACCCTGTGGCATCATGGCTTAGATCTGAACACCACTGGAGGTCACACAGGATGCAGATATTCCTAAAAACTTGAGGTCATCACTTCTTTCCTTTCTTTTTGGGAGGTGATAATAAGTGGATATTTTTATCTTAAGAACTCCAAAACAAATGCAATCTTGCAATTTAAGAATTTCATTTTTCTCAAGTCAGAATAACAAACATCTTTTTGTTTCTTCTGGCCGCACCTATGAAATGTAGTGGTATTTTTTTTTGATCACTTACAGGAATTGCCAGTAATTATTTTCCCCAGCAATGTAGCCATAAAACCCAGATTCTAATACTGCAAATGCAAGGGCTCGATCACCATTGGTTACCTCATTTGGCATTGATAGTTGTCTAAATCTTTCAAATTAAAACGTCAAATATTTTCTTCTAGATTTTTGAGGGTGGACAACATAATCCTAAAGGGAGCTGCTTCCTGGATAATGGATGAACAAGACTCATTTTGTGATATATTCTCTGCTTCAGAGTTCGAGCAAGTATTTCAAACAGCTTTAGTCTCTACATTGTCAGTAAAGCAGCTTTCATGCCTTTAGACTTCGGATGATATAGTTTATAGTCACAAATAAAGATTGTGCTCTACTGAACGGTTGAAAAGTCCCTTCAGGCTGGATTTTACCTTGACTTTGCCTTGAGTTCCCTTCCCTTCAAACAGTGAACATTATCTTCAAACACAAAAGGAGAAAGGACAGACTTGCTGCTGTATCCAAAGCCATAGCTGTGGTCAGGGAAAAGGAGAGCTGAGAGAATGCCTGCTGGATTTGCAATGGAAAGTGAATGAACAAAGAAGTTGAGCCAAGCTTTTCTTATTTTGGCCAGCCAGCAGCAATGGCCTATTTTTTTTTTTTGCGGTGCATCTACAGTATTAGAATGGATGGAAGAAGAAGAGAAGGAGGAGGAGGAGACCTGTGAGGAAGAGAAGAACTGTGATGGAAACAAGCCATGAGCACTCTGCCATTCACTGGAAGTTCTCATCTCTAACAGGTTCAAATTATTTATGGGACATCAAAGAATATACTGGAAAAGAACATGTGTTATGCAACAGGTTTTTATGGGATTTCTTTTACATTAATAGCAGATTTGGTCTGTTATTTCACTTGTCATATAGTGATTGTTTCACTAACTGGGGCAACAATTCACGTGTATCTCCATTGGTGGAAATACTTATATAATAGGGTATCGTTTCATTTCCTTGTGATTTAGACGCTTTTTGTCTATGTTTGTCTGTGATCCTGTATATATCTGCCCAAAGTCTCTATGACTATTGCCAGAAAGTTTAATACGAGCCCTTTTTCTCTGGCAATAATAGAAAATGGCATGCAGCCATTTAAAAAAAATGATACTCAACTATCAATTCACCTGTCACTCCAGCCAGCGTCAAGGAATCACATGTGAAGTCAGGACCAGAAACACTGCAGTCTTTCATTCCCTCTGCTCCGTCTCTGTTTGTTTTGGTACTCTTTAACAGTATAAAGCCCTAATGGAACAAAAAATGAAGAGGGAGGGGAAAATAAGTCTTTACATGGCTTGATGTACAGTTGATTTTTCTCAAAGGCAGGAGAACGATCCTAAATCCCTGTTCTGTTTGCCCACTCAGAGCCATCTTACCTTTAGATGACATTTAAGTGACGTTTTTGACAGTAATGTTGTTTGATTGACTTGTTGATCGTGATTGTTATTAAAAACACACCATGCATAACCTGTATGAGCCATTTTTAAATCGTAGGAATCCCTCCAGCTTTGTATCCCATTAATGATATAATCAAATGTAATGGATCTGTTCAAACATTTAACAACTTGGGAACTGATGAATTTACCCACTGGTCCTGTCTGCCATGTTGAAATGCCATTTAAAATGCTATTTTCTCATAATGTTTTGGTTCCAACGAACATAATTCTTCTCACTTGAATCTCACCAGTCCCACCTGTTTCCTGCAGGCGCATGCAGAGGCTTTTTTTTTTTTTCCAGAGCAATAAATTACAATTTCTCTTTCTATGGGATTGTTACTCAACTGCTTTCCCAGGCAAAAAGCAATTACTCTTATTTACAGTGCATATTAATGTGCAGAAGTCTCTTTCTTTCCTTATTGTTCATTAAATGGTTATTACTATAAATCTTAAATAAACCTGACAAATGTATTTTTCATTTGGCACCACTTCACTGACACACTATAATTCATCAGGAAGACCATTCCAATTAACCCTTTGACCTTTGCAAAAGAGCTGCTGAGCATCTGGAGCAATTAAAAGTATTACAGTAGTTAAACTCAATGCATCTTAACTCAAAAAGTACTCCGATTTTGAAAGTTAGAAACTCATGACCCTTTGTGATTGAATTCATACTTGTGACTGCAGAATTGATGTTGAATGTTAGAGGCATTAGTTTTTTTTATGAAGGTGAAAAATTGTCTGGCCCTGCCAAACCGTAACCCAAATATTGCTCTTAATAATAGTTAATTATGGGTCTATTTAGCATTAATAAAGCATTACTAAGGGTGGCTGACAGCACACATTTTAATATCATCTTCTCTAGTGGACTGGCAATCAGTGCACAGATTTTTGGGTGGCGCTGGTTTGAGCTAATATGGACTGACACATAGCCAGAGAGAATTCCCTTTCTCTGTGTTCCCGTTATTGTTCCCTGTCACAATCAATCAGAGATGAACCATGATGAAGATACAAAGACCAGAGGGCATGACGAGGTCTAAAAACAGGGGTCGGGCTTTAATGGCTTTGCAGACTGCCCTGTACAAACAAACACATTACTGGTAAAGAGCAGCCGTAGCTCATGCATGATTTACTTTTAACCTTCAGAAAAAGTCATGCCACTTACTTACACCTAAGTCCTCAAATATCCAGTAATAAAACCAAGGAACGATCTCTCAAGATTACATAACTGCTCTGAGTTAAATTTCACTGGTTGCTTTTACTGACCTAATACTTCATTAGGTCTGACCTAATACTTCATTATGTCAGTAACGGCAACCACAACTCGGTTTCAGTGGGTGGAATCGCAGTAAGAGTAAAATAATAAATCAAATACTTCCAGAATATCTTTTTCTGATGTCTGAAATTATAGCAGGCTGAGGGGTTAGCCATGGAAAGGCCTTTAGTAACACAGGCAGCAGCTTGGATTTGGTCTTTCTATTCTTGCAAGGAGTCATTTTCGCTCACATAGTGGCTAGCCACATTGTTCAGTAAAACACAACACAGTCAGTGAAGCGCTCACAGTGAGGGACACACAGTCAAGCTGATGGGATGTGCTCAATTAAATGTGAGACGGAGGTGTTGTCTTAATATTTATGATTTGTTTTCATCAAGGAGGGACACTTCGCAATATGACAAGAAGGTGGTTCTTGAATCTTTTGCGAAACCTTAATCCAAGTAATTTTATCTCCTCCTGCCGCTCTTCTTTAATTGCACACTTCTTTCTTGGTCTTGGCTTTGATTGAGAGTAAAAAAGACACTCAAGGATTGTTTGAAGATGCAGACACTGTTTGCTCCTTCTGGGGGCAAGTTGACCACCTCAACCTCTAACCTACTGTCAAGCTATTTCTAGCTCCGGGCTACTGGAAGAGCCATAATCTGATCTGAGTTCAGGGTCCGTTTCTGGGTTGGAGTCTGACTTTCTCAGAACTTGTGCTCTTCCAAGACTTACCAATGATGAATTGCATGACACGTAAATGCACAGAGGTTTGGAAAACTGCGTCTGCTGCTATTCCCTGAGCAGATTAACAGATGTGGAGGGGGGAACAAAAATTTAGAGGGGGAAGTGAGAGACAGACACAGACTGGGAAAGTGTGTGTAAGTGTGTGTGTGTGTGTGTGTGTGTGTGTGTGTGTGTGTGTGTGTGTGTGTGTGTGTGTGTGTGTGTACACGAGAGAGAGAGAGAGAGAGAGAGAGAGAGAGAGAGAGAGAGAGAGACTGTTGCTGCAATAAAATCATCAGGTCACATAAGACCAGTTCTCAGGCCCCAGGGTGGAAAGATTTGTGTAATTTAGCAATAGGGAGAGCACGTACAAACACACACACACACACACGCACACACACACTGTACATATACAAGTCAAGCCGGCGGCCATAGTTACTGGAAAAGAGTGGAGGGGTGAACAAATATGTAAACATATATCAACTTCATAGACCTTTCGCTAAACAAATGAATGGGAGGTCTGGATCAAACTACAGCATTATATTACAGCAGAGTGTGTGTTTCCGTGACAGAGGATGGTGTGCGCGCGATGAGAGAGGGGGAGAGAAGAGACCCTCGGTGAGAAAGGGAAAGAGATAGAGACAGTGTGAGATTTGTGCACCCTTTAAATCGGAATAGGCCATTGTGTAAAATGTATTAAATTGGAAGGAAACAAGTCAAGCTTGCAAGTTTTAATGACATACAATCAGGGCACAACACTGGCACCATTTACCAGAATTATGTAACAATAGTTATCTATTGAGAGGCTGCCATTCACTATCCATTTGGCCTGTGGAGAGAACGTTTTATTTGCACCCTTCATAAATGCCAGAAACTTTGAAAAAAATAGAAATACAATCCAAGAAATGAAAAGTAATCTCAAAATGTTTTGGCAACAGTAGTTTTGCTCAATTCAAGTGAAGGTGCTTTGGTCACGTTAGGTCTGACTTAAGCCCCGTTTGAAAAAACTTTAATTTGAATTGAGAAAGTCCAGTGACAGAGTGGGGCTGCCAACACAGGGGGCTCCGCCCAGAGAAACGCAGGACTGTCCACCCAAAAGTTGTACATTGTTCAATCAAACACACGCAAACCCACATTTACCTATAAGCTTGTTCTGTTTTCCTTTTTTGCCGTCCGATATGCCTTTAATTTAAACATTTACCGTAATTAAATATATTAATCTGTCACTAAGTGTTTTTTTCTCATATTTTGTTTATCCTTACTGTGGTTTAAACAGCTGCTTATGCTGATGGTGATGGTTAGGGTGATGCTGAGACAGTCAGCGCTTCGTTAAGGTGAGAGACACATTGTGATTTCGATTAAATAATAGAAATAGGTCAAGACTGACTGAATGAAACAATGTTCACTTTTTTAATATTTTAATAAAAACACCATCATTTTCTAACCTTTGCAAATACGTTTTGTGGCCCCAACCTAACCACATACTGTATGTGATACATAGCCTGCATTTTGTAAGTTTAGTATTATATAAATGTTGTTTCTGGGAGGCAGGGTTGTGTGACCTCTCAACATAAGGAACATAAAATGGTCTTTCTTCAAGTTTGATCTATGACATTACATAAAACATGAAGAATTGCACTTAAACAGCTTTAATATCAAAAGAAAGATCTTAAAAGAATGTCGGTATTCACTCATGTGACACAGAGGAAGACAGTAACATATACAAACAGTCAAACTGCACAATAAAACGATAAAAAGGAATCCTTTGTTCAAAGAATCTGTGTAACTCTGCCAGCAGTACAGCTTAAGTTTCCTCTCGCTCCTTTCTTTTGTCTCTCTGTAGCTGTAAACACCTTCTCCATTTACATCAAGTTATAGGCCCTGATGCTTTACCTACTGCTTTATAAACCCTGAGAGAAACATGAGGAGCGACGATAAAGCATCCAGTGTGTGTGTGCTCAGCTGGGCGGCTGTGTCTCTGTGCTCATACACACGCATATGGCCTATAGGTTGTGAGAAGGACAGAACCTTAAATCACATGGACACCTGGGCGTTGGTTGTCGTCAGATTACCCTCCAGGTAATGATAACACCGGCTTTCTGCTCCATCTTCATCCCAGAAGTGCAAATCAGATTGATGAGGGAAGTCATATCCTTAACAGCCTCTTATACAGCTGCCCCCACTCAGACAGGTAATAGAGACCGAGCCAGCAGGGCGCTTTCTACTGCTCCAAAACCAGCACTCAGTGGGTTCAATACGTTTATTATCTCTCTGTTGCCTGTCTGGGAATACTGTACAGTTTGTTCTTACAGATAATAGGAATCAAACTGGTGTTATTTCTTGCTTTTTCTCATTCAAAATGACTGTTTCTAAGAAACTAATGAGCACATCTCTGGTAAACACAATATTTAGAGCGGTGCTTTTGCTCATGTTTCAGTTTTACAGATTTGTTGATGAAACCAACAAGTTCACTTATGACTGATAGTGGACTAAATGTCTAAATTCAAGGTCAACCCCAGATTCAAACCACTTGGTTAAACGCTAACGAATATAAAGAGCAAAGGTCATCAAGTCAATGAGCTACATTGGGGCAAAAAAGTATTTAGTCAGCCAACAATTGTGCAAGTTCTCCCACTTAAAAAGATGAGAGATGCCTGTAATTTTCATCCTAGCTATACCTCAACTATGAGAGACAAAATGAGAAAAAAAAATCAAGAAAAATCACATTGTCTGATTTTTAAAGACTTTATTTGCAAATTATGGTGGAAAATAAGTATTTGGTCAATAACAAAAGTTCAACTCAATACTTTGTTATATACCCTTTGTTAGCAATGACAGAGGTCAAACGTTTTCTGTAAGTCTTCACAAGGTTTTCACACACTGTTGCTGGTATTTTGGCCCATTCCTCCATGCAGATCTCCTCTAGAGCAGTGATGTTTTGGGGCTGTCGCTGGGCAACCTGCTCTAGAGGAGATCTGCATGGAGGAATGGGCCAAAATACCAGCAACAGTGTGTGAAAACCTTGTGAAGANCTTGCCTGTCTCAGCTAGCCACAGGAGAACATAAGAACACACAGGAAGAGACAGTGAATACCATTAGCATGCTGTGCAGGGACACAATGTAATGGTATGGACACTATGGAAGCTATAGCATGGCTGATGAACTGGAAACCCTGTGTGTGCTCTGTGTGTGTGTGTGTGTGCGTGTGTGTGTGTGTGTGTGTGTGTGTGTATGGATTCAAGCAGAATATATCTCTACATGAAAATCGAAAAATATATGACATCCATCTTTTACTTATTGAATGCTGTAGACTTTTGCACTTTAAAAGTTAAGTGAAATATAGCAGTCTAAAACCTTTCTACGCAGCCACCACTGAAATCTAAATTCTACAAATCGTGTATTACCATTAAAAATATCAATAGAGTAGCCTAAACTTAATCTGGTGAAATGTGAAAGTGATTCTGAGACTGGGCTTTCAAGAGGTCTTGGTCTTTTGTCCTAAATCTTAAAGAACCCTTGTGGGGCACACCGCGCTCCTAAGCTGTGACAGGACTGCTGATTGCCTTTACTCTGGCTCCAACATGAGTGGATCTTTAAAAAAACAACCAGCTCTACTTCAGGACTTCCCAAAGAGCGATAACTTTTCTTTGCATTGACTAATGTATTCCCACAGTCAAGGTTTCCCCCTACAGGACAGAACTTAAACGGCCTGCTCCGACTGTGTTGTAGAAAAAACAGTGGAAGATCAAAATGAATACCAAAAAGATGTGTTTGTATTTTATTAAGAAACTAAATGTCTTTGAGTGGTTTCCATTTAATCAGACATGTAGATGTGTTAAATCGGTAGGTAACAGACAGATTGTAAAGCCTGCCCTGGTAATGTAACATGCACGTCCACATTACTGACACTGAAAGATGCCAACATCAGAGGGAGAGGAAACAAAAGCACAGAATAGACAAAGGACTGTTCGGAGGACTCAGACACCGCGGTATTTTAGTGATGCAACCATCGGGTGTTATTAACCACTGAGTTACTAACGCTGACTCACCCCGTTGTTGGCGCTCTGAGCCGAGGACCTTCCAGATCTAAACCTCTCATACCTGAGGCAAAGAAAAGGCAAAATAAATTACAAAGACCTCTCTAAAAATATACCTTCCCAAATGTGAGTACACATACGATATCAGGGTAAAGATGAGTTTCAATGTGCATACGTATTTTCTCCAAAAGTTGCACCTGGATTGGATTGTTTTCTAACCTTTCGTAGCGTAGGAAAATGTTGTTGAGGTCATCGTTGACATGCAGCAGCTCTTCAGTCACTGACTCATTGGAAACACAAGAGATGAGCTCCATTATCCTCTGCTGCATGGATCTACAGGTCCTGTTCAGCTCCTAAACACACAAAGGCATAGTCGTTTCAGATTAGTATTTTCATAATGCTTTGTGTGTGTCTGACTAATCTTATCCCATAGGTTTGCTCAAGCACAATTTAGAACGCACACACGGACAGGGAGACCCACACACGAGTGTTTCCTTGCCTGTAATAACTCGTAGTCTGAAGCGTCCTCCTGGCCCGGGACCATCTCTGTCAACATCTCCGACATCACTTTAGTGTTTCCACGCACAACGTCCAGCTCACTGCGCAGCCGGCAGATCTGTGTGAAAGAGGCAACGGGTGTTTAAGAGATCAAATGAACAGTATTGCATTAAGACAGGGAATCCAAACCAGAAGTATCATTGAAAGCGTAACTAATAACTCATCTTAATTCAACTTATAATGTAGATTTTGCTTTGAATAAAGTGTGCTAAGGATCTCGATTAAAAGCAAGAAAGGCTTACAAGTCTTAACTTACATAATCGGACCAACACAAGTCTGATTTAACTGAAAAAAAGACCATGTGTTGCGATTAGGGCGACTGTGGCTGTGAGGGAGTGTGGTCGTCTTTCAACCAGAAGGTTGTGGGTTCGATCCCAGCCCATGCAGTCAACATGTCGATGTATCCTTGGGCAAGATACTTAACCCTGAGTTGCTCCCGATGGCCAACGGTGTGTGAATGTGTGTGAATGTTAGGTCCTAGAGTAAGGTACACTGCTCTGTATGAATGGGTGTGAATGGGTGAATGACATGTAGTATGTAAAGCGCTTTGAGGGTTCTTAAAGACTGGATAAAGCGCTATATAAGTACAGTCCATTTACCATTAAGAGTGTATTTAAACTTGTGAGTGAGAAATGATTAGTAATAGACGGTGAAAAGTCCCAAATAAAAAGTTTAAATAGTTAAAGCTAAAATGTGTTTCGTAAAGTAAGCTAAAATTGATAGATTAACAGAGAAAAGAGTAAACCTAAATGTATGAATGAACAGTTCAATAGTTAGCTTAAAGTACTAACTAAGTAGTGAATAAACAGTTGAAATGGTTTCCTAAAAGGCAATGGGTTCACTGTTGTCTAAACTTCCACTTTCTATTATTAATACAAACACAAGCTTAGCCTAGCAACACTGATCCAAAGAGGTCGGCTGAGGGCAATGTCACTTTGCAGCAGTGCATTCAAACTCTTTAGTATTTCATCGTTTCGATTGGTCAGGTTGGACAGGTGGAGAAAAACTTTTATTTTCTTGCATTGCACAAAAGTAGATACCTAAAATGATTCCTTTTATTTTAGAGGACACTGCAAGCTGCCATTGGGTGATTCCTCATAAGATAAGTTAAGTTAGTACTTTATTGATCCAAATTTGGGAAATGTTTGTGTTGCAGCAGCATAAAAAGACATTGTACAATGAAAATTAAAAGACAAGACATTAACAAGAAAGCAGAAAATATACAAGTTGAATTTACAAATGAACAATAACAAGATAAAAAGCAAGGTATCATATATTACCTGTTCAGGTGTGGGATTGATGGAACCAGCGGCTTGAAGGACTGGGACCTGAGGGGCGATGTAGGCCGGCGGGACGACCTGTGGGGGGGGCTGAGGAGGGGAGCTGAACTTATGGAGGGTGGAGTCTCCCTCTGGAGCAGATACCAACTAGGAAGTAAGAGATAATACATGTGATAAAATGCCTCGGGGAAGATTATCTTCACTTTCTTGGACTTTGCACAGAAACGTCGGCACAGATCTTAGTGTGATGCCTCCTACCCTCTGAGGGGTGTGTATCGGGGACAGGGTCTCCAGCTCTGACAGCGGGAACTCAATGCCTTTCCTCTTTAGCTCCTCATAGACCTGGACCACGCCTGTGAGGTCTGGACTGCTCCTGAACGCATCGGCCCATGCCTGGAGTAGGGAGAATTAGAAAATAATTAAAAAGGAAAGAGAGAGCGACTGAACAAAACAAAAAACAAGAGGTTAAGTAAGAGAGGGCTGGCAAAGCAAACAAAGCATGGGAACAGGATTGTTAGAGAGACCTCTGATCCTTATTGTTTGTTTGCCTTCCCTTTCAGTAAACCACAAAGCTATTGGTTTTTCTGTCTAACCAGTATGCAGGTTGAAGCTAAACTCAGCCACTACAATAGCTAAAAAACATGACGCACTTTTGAAAAATACAAGGGCTTTTAGACTTTTAGGTAGGGCTGCTTAATTAAATTGTATTTTAAATCGCAATTACGATTTTGAAAACAACATAATCTAAATTAAAAAAAAATAAATGTATTGGTTTTTCAGTTGAATTATACTTAATTTCAGGGAAATCAACTGTTAAAAACAATTTTTTTTCAATAAATGTTTTCAAAGTAAATGAATAATCGTTTTTAATAATCGTGATATCAATTATTGACCCAAATAATCGAGATTATGATTTTTGCCATAATCGAGCAGCCCTACGTTTAGGCTGTCTGAAATGTTTCCACTCGGTCACTCCCAACTGAAAGCCTTTTTGAACTAAAACACAGCTTCCCTACTTAGTGTGAACAATTCTAACCAAAGATGGTGGGAGACGGAATTGATTTGATGGAATATATAAACGTAAATAAGGAATATTAACTGTGCACACTTCCAATGTAACACATTAACGCCTCAGAGATGAGACGGGCAGTTAGACAGCTAACTACACAACATCAGTCTGCTGCACAACTGGATATAATTCATGGGAAATCTGGATTATGTGTTAGTTGAAAATTCACGCAAAACGTTTTACAATATTGTTTAGAAAATTGGCCAGGAACAAAAAGGCAGATTTATGCAACAGGCAGTATTTT
>NW_011369945.1:2129505-2134842 GCF_000735185.1 Notothenia coriiceps
CCACAACGAAACATGGCTAAATAATATGGGTCCCTCCTCCACCAGTAACCATCACCCCCATATGGCATGTTTTGACTATGGCTGACGGTGACACATTTTAAAAAATGCACTGAAGCTATTGTTTCTCCTACTATTAGTGTCATGTTTTGCATTACATCAAACATCATGGTTTGGGTTTTACAAAATGTTCTAAATGTTTTTGCTACTCCAGAGCCCACAGATTAAATCTCCCCTCCTCCTACCTCACTGTCCATCTACTTTCTTAAGGGGATTGTCTTTCTTTAAAGCACATTTAGGGACAACAGAATACCATTTAACAACAGTCTAATATCGAAAGCTATTCTATGAATGCCCTTACGAAACAGTACTTCAGAAAAGAACTCTCCTGCTATCCTGAGTTACAGACATTTTCATGCTCTCCTGAAGCTAACCATGTTTCACTTATTCACATCACGCACCCTCATCTTTTTACATTTCCTTTCCCCCGACACAGTCAATGAATCTGTGCTGTATGACCCTGCCTGTCCTTAGCTTCGCACCAAAGGATTTGTTTTGCTGCTCTGTCTCGTCCTCGGCCTTAAGATAAGACTTTATTCACCCCGAAGGACATTGTTGTGCCAAAGTTACAAACATACAAGAAATACAGCAGCACAATAATAATAAAACTGTACACTAACAGTGCAGTAAAAAGAGCAATTCAATAACTACAGGAAACATAGACGGTCACAGAAGAAATGTAACTATTAACAGTATTAGTATTTAGACAGACAGAGAAATAAAATAGCATTAAAAGTTAAAGAATATAAAATAAATGTGTAGTGCAAAAACCGTAGTGGTAGCTGTGTGATTTCACGTTATTTATCGAACATTAATAATAATAATAATAATAATAATATTGCACATGTTATATAGAAGAGTGTTTTGTAATGATGGTAATGGTATTTATATTGCACATAGGGGGGGTGTGGAATTTCTCGAGGTTTCTCATCAGTTTCCTGTCCTTCAGGTTTCCACACCCCCCCTATGTGCAATATAAATACCATTACCATCATTACAAAACACTCTTCTATNACTTCATGCCCTCAAGAGGCACTTTGTTTAATTATTTTTTGCTTAATTATTTGTCATTTTTCAAGCTACGGGATGTTTTCCTACATTTGTCATGAAAAATTATGTCTTAGGAATGTAGGGTTTGGGAATTATGGCAGTTTTAAAAAAATATATGAAGGCAAATTTCAAACTGTCCTCCACTCCAACTCTGACATCACGCACTCTGCCTTAACGAGCTGCGCAATGTTAAAGTTCAAATGTTAAAAATGTGATGAATTATGGGATGTATCTCTGGAATTCTGAAAGTTATGAATGAGAAAAGTTATAGCCATCGATTCCCGACCGAGCTGAACGTTTTGATGTTTGAACGGAGTTTCTGCGATGTTCAATGCGGGAGAAGAAGCGCGGCAAAATAAGTCGGCGGAATAATAAACTTTTCGTCCATAGAAGAACAGTTAGTCAGCATTCCAACTAACTGTTCTTCTATGGACCTAGAACTAGAACTAGAACTAGAACTGCTTCTAGAACTAGAACCTTGAAAACCTTCCACTATTAAATGACCTCCTTACATTTTACAAGTTTGAATAAGATAAATCATGTTTAACCAAATATATCTTTATATATCATTCCCTGCTGTCTTCATGCATATTTAAGTATGGATTCATTACCGTGGTCACATTGATGAGGCAGTTTAAAAGTCAAAACAAGAACAACCTGGAAAATATGTATCGATTTGGAGGGACCCACTCAGTTGGTGCCTATCAAAAAAGGGTTCAAATTAGAGTTGAGTCCTTTGCAACACTGGGTGTTTGTTGCAGCAATAATTATCTCAGTGATTTCCTGATGGGTGTGCAGGCCCCCCAAGTGTCTTTACGTGAAGGGACAGAGAAGAGGAGAAAGGAGTTTTGGGTAATCATAGAGTAACATTTTCATGTAGTTTGTATATATTATATTATCAGTCCTGTGCATGAACCAACCGCTGAATATTACTAGAAGGATATCCAACAGCATCAAACAAATCCAAAATAGATATGCTAGTTACAGAATTAGCAAATTAACTCTGACTGGAAAGTACTTATCTGAAATTGGACATGACCATTTGGATTGGATGGATAATTGTGAAGCAAAGTCTATTCATACAAATGTATTTTTAACAGACAGTTGCGTGAAAGGAGCAATAATGGTATTCGATTCAAATGATGCTGGTATTGGCACGTACATAAGGCATCGGAAATAAAAAGATGGTATTTAGCCATCCCTGCTGGAAAAAAAACATGTCCTGCTGCTAGACAAATCTATATTGATATGACAGTAGCAGTACATGCTACTGTCATTGATCAATATGAGCATGATGTTGCTGTTAGAAAGAATACTTATTTATCAATTTGCTAAGCAGGTTTGCAGTGTTTCTGTGGCTGACTCTCGAGGTTAATGGATACTATTTAAATATGCCAAAGAGTAAGTGAAAACATTATGCTGCAAAAATAGAATTACTGAATTGTGAAATCAATTAAAATAGCTGAATAATTCAATATGTTTCTCAAGTGAAAACGTTATTTGTTATTCCATATTTAGAAATGTTAATAGTTAAATTATTTTTTATAATGCAGGGTGGGATTCTGTTTCCCATTATACTGATTACGTTAGCGGTGCTGAATAGATAAAAATATATTCAAAAGTAATCCGTGTAATAGAAGAAACATGTTCGTCACTTTGCTGCTGAAGCGGACCGTTGGAAGGACCGCAGCTTGACTACGAGGATGTTTGTTGTTTGCCGTTTTGCAAACATAACAGAACACAGCTGATCAGCTCCGTTTACAGCCACAAGGAAACCGCTATTTTATTTGGAAGGAAAAACAAAGAGGAATGGCATTGGGGTCTGGGGTGAAGAGAAGTGACAGAGTTTACAGATTCCATTTGGCCATCTGGACAAATCAGATTATCTGTGCATTAGAGAACAGAGGAAGTTTGTTTAGAGGCATTACATTTCACAGGACACACCTTCATAGGACATAGAATCACTCCTTGTGAGGCCATCAGGACATCAGTGACTGCATTTAAGAGGGCAACCTGCCAAGTCCAAATCTTATTGTGGTGTGTTGGAGCATGTAGTGGGAATGTGAGAGGGGGCTGCCCATATTAGTTTATGTTTACAGTGACGACAGGATGTGGCTTGAAAACTATGCAATGTTTGTTTAAATATCATTGTAAGTTACAGATTATAAATCCTACAGGAGTAAGTCAGAAGGTCCCTCACACTCTGGCGATTTTATCTGATTTTGCTCCCACATGATGTACAAACACCTCCAGTGGGCCTCCTGTTCTGGTGTCAAAGTGTAAATGATAGTCTAAAGCGGGTTGTAGGCAGAAGTAGACAAGCGGATACTGCCATGGCACCGTAAACCTAGTTATAACACTTTAATATATGTTAAGTATTTCATTTTTTGAGGGCCTTTGCTAGAAATACTATCCAGCTGAAAATATATAGAGCAAATGCCATTAGAAGAAAGGCCATTAACTAAAAAAACTAAATGCTTTATTCAATTTACAGACAACCAGAGGTACTTTCTGACAGCAGGTTTTTACAATAAACATTTGGGAAAACCCACCTAATAAAAAAGCCAAGTGTTGGTAGCCATGGTAGCTTGGTAATATGTTTCTCTTCTGAAATTCAACTTTTACAGAATCATATGTTTACAATTGCTTTATTAAATGAGGCTTTTCTTCTGATTATAATGCAAGGAATCGTGGATTTTGATGATTAGCGTAAATCACAGGCTAGCAAGTAATTCCTGCTACTTTAGGTTTAATTAGCTTCTTCACATCAGACTGTTGAGGTCGGACGGTAGCGGTATGTTAATGTTTTCCCAAAGCCTGTGCCATAATTCATTTCAGACCAGTGTTTTGAAACATGTATGTTACCAATACAAGTAGCTTTTGACATGAAGAATAGAGTTATTGTAGCAAAGAGGTCTGCCTTAGTTTGGGATGTGGGTCCTATAAATGAAACCGAAGCTTTTTATTTATGAAGGCCTAAACCCTAATATAGCCTACAAACCTCCATGGAGAGTTTTAGGCCTGCTGTACATTACAACACACAAACACGCACACACATTGTGTGAGACAGCCTGTCGCCTATGGAGCATTGCCAGCCAAAGGAGTCATGAGGTCTTGTGCAGATTAATGGGGAGGCACAAACCAAACATGTTTCTCATTGACTTTGTGGACGAACAGCATGTCTTTGCTTCTGCTGGTTACTCGGCAACACCAAGGCTGAAATATCTTGTTACTAATAGGAGAGTAATTACAGCGCTATTAGAGATGTAAAAATGTGGCTTTTTCCACATTTATTGAGTAATGTTGGCATTAAGTTGAGCATTTTAATGGACACAACCCCAACAGTGTAGTGTTCTGTATCCACAATCTGTTTGAACAGCTAAGTTATTGTTCAAACTGAAATACTTTTAATGCTTTATTTTTTCAAAGTGTAAAAAAATAGAAACACTTTCTGATGGCTCGCATCACTGGCAGGCCTGAACAACCTGTTATTGTTCACCGGTTAGTTAAAGGCCATATCCTTAGTCGATGTAAAACTCTAACTGTGACATAGTCCTACTGCAGCCCGTGTTGTTAAATGCACATGGTCCAAATTGAAATACAGTTCGCCTAGAAAAAGCATTTTATACCAATTTAAACTGCAGCTGGATAATATAATGCATATTATATTATATATTTCATTACTAAGGCGTAGAACATAAAGTGGTAAAAAAAATAAGTCTGCTATGGATACCTATTTAAAGATGATTTTTAGAAAATGCCTAGTTTTCATTTGTTCGCTTATATCCAAACTCTACAGTTTATGAAACACCTGCATGGAACCAAGTCCATTTGAATAACCTACACAAAGTGCAGCACTACACTGTACCTGTGTTTGGCTTGTTGATATTTTCATTATTTTGGAGGGAAGTTAGCATGAAGAAAGTACATCTGCTGAGGCGTCATATACAGTGGGGCAAAAAAGTATTTAGTCAGCCACCAATTGTGCAAGTTCTCCCACTTAAAAGATGAGAGAGGCCCAGTGCATGACATTAAGGATTTTGGGAGATGGCCCTGTGGGCCATCTAAGCTAATTTACAGATGGCCCTGAGCCCAATAGAGATTGCCCTGAAAAATGCGTGCGGACGAAATGCCACGAAGGGTTTGGGGGGCCTCCCCCTAGAACATTTAGATTTTTGCAGGTCTTAGATGCTGTCTGGTGCATTCTCTAGACTGAATTATAAGATGAAC
>NW_011369945.1:2134855-2151369 GCF_000735185.1 Notothenia coriiceps
AGCGGAACCTCCAACGGCACTTGAGTAGGGACTTGAGTGGGAACTCGAGAGAGGGCTTGAGAGGTATCTCGAGAGGGAACTTGATCGGAGACTCGAGAGGGGACTCGAGAGGGGACTCGAGAGGGGACTCGAGAGGGAGCTCGAGAGAGGGCTTGAGAGGGATCTCGAGAGGAGACTCGAGCGGAGACTCGAGATGGGTCTTGAGAAGGAACATGTGTCGGTCGGTACGCCGACAGGACTCGGGGAGCTGACGTCGGCTGAACAGCCAACAGGAGACGAGGTGCTGGAGTCGGCCGGTACGCCGACAGGACACGGGGAGCTGGCGTCGGCCGGTGAGTCAACAGGTGACGAGGAGCCAGAGTCAGGATCATGACTGCTGGGGCCGGTACTTGAGCCGGAACCATGGCTGGAACTGGGGACGGAACCATGGCTGTATGGGCCGGTTCTGGAGCCGGAAACATGGTTGTAAGATCCAGTTCTGGAGCCGGAAACATGGCTGTAAGATCCAGTTCTGGAGCCGGAAACATGGCTGTAAGATCCAGTTCTGGAGCCGGAAACATGGCTGTAAGGTCCGGTTCTGGAGCAGGGGGCATGGCTGCTGGGCGCGGAGCGGAAGCCTGGACCCTGGCTGTGTAAGCCAGGTAATGGAGTATGGAAGCAAAGCTGCGTGGGCCGGTACTGGAGCATGGAGCCAAGGCTGCTGGGGCCTGTACTGGGGCTGGAGCCATGGCTGTGTGGGCCGGTTCTGTAGCCGGAACCATGGCTGCTGGGGCTCGGGCTGCTAGCCTTGCGGCTCCTTCTCTTCACAGCCGCCTGAATACTCCGCGGACCTCCATAAGCTAGACGAGTTCAATCATACGACTCCTGAACAGGAGCAGGAACTGGGGCAGAAGCATGGGTTGACTTCAGACGGATCCCACCGAGGCGTATGGTGCCAGGTTGGGAATTGGGAGACAGGGAGCTAGCATGCCTGGGGCTAGCAGGCTGGCAATTCCACACCGGGGTCATGGCTGTTGGAGCACGGGCTGGAATCCTGGCCCTGCGTCTCCTAGAGGCTCTTTGGAGACTCCGTGGACCTCCAACAGGACCGTAGTCGGATCCGAGGAAAGGGTTACAAGCGTCGGACCAATCCTCAGGACAACTTGTGAACAGCTGTAACCAATCCGGCAACGAACTTCTCAACCAAGGCATTTCGGCCACCTCCATTCGTGCTCTCTCGAGAATAGCCTCTTTGTCCTTTCTAGAGGAAGTTCCTTTCCACTCGGCATGAAAACATTGAAGGGAGAAGTCTAGATCGAACACATCCAAGTCAAAATCTTCCATATCCGCTGGGTCCATATTTTGGTCGGTTCGTTCTGTCACGGTTTGTGAAGGAAGCAGGACCCAAATGCAGATATAAACTGAAAAAACTCCTTTATTTCAAGGCTATGATATAAACAATGACAAAACAGAACACTCACCGCAGAAATAGTCATGGCACAAGACGAACCGACAGACAGAGAGAAAACCCAGAACTTAAATACACACAAGACTAATCACACAACAAGACACAGGTGAGGAGGGAGGAGAAAACACAGGGGCCACAGGTGAACATAATCAGACAATTAGACACACCAGGGAAAAGGACCAGACAATAACCCAGAGGAAAACATTACAGGGAAAACCACAAAAACACCCAAACCTACAAAACTATAAACGTGACATAACATGAGAATCGTGACAGAAATAAACTTTTCCTTAAAAAATCAGTCATGATAAACTCCAACTAAGAACAATGAGAAGTACTGTAGTTTAGAAAAATAATGAAAACATAAATTGTAATAACGAATATGAATAGTATTATCTGCGAATAAGGATAATAATTATTTATGTTTTGCATGCAATGGGTTGTATTTCATTATGAAGAAATATAAAGATTTCACCTTAAAATACTACTGGACTGGTGAAGCTATTTTGGCGAGCTTGCACAGAGAAAAGTGTCATGTATTTTACAATTTTACCTCATGCGATCGGCTCTCGCGATCCCCATTTTTAGAGAGCACCGTATCGGCCGATATCGATCGGCGGGCGATCGATCGGAGCATCCCTAGTATCAACACAGGGCGGATAATTACTTGGCTTACAGATAAGAACGTTAGTCTTTTTGAGGATCAGTTTCACTTACAGTGAATCTGTGTGCTGTGTGTCCATCATTTTTTTTTTTATTATGATAAAATGCTCCATCTGTCATAAAGACAGCTTTTTAACAAGGAGGTTCCACATAGCCCCACAGGGCATCATTTTGTTTGATTTGGACTCCTTCACAATCACTTCTTTGTTTGGATTGCCTTGAAACTGAAAATTGGGAATTATCCAGGTGCATGGCTCTAATTTATCTCTATCTCTCTTGTGGGTATTTAAAGTAATATGAGTTTCACCATCCTGAAATATGAGAACATTTAAACCTGAAAGATTCCTTTGCATCTTCGTAACTGTGAATAAGTGTGACACATTCTCCTTTTACTGTTTCAAAGAAGAAGGAAGCAATAAAAAATTATCTTCCTTTATGCCTTTTCTTACCAAGGAAACGTTTGTTGGGCTGCGTCTCCAATCATTAATGGACAGCTGTGGACGTGTCATGTGGCACAGATACTTGAAACCGAGCAAGATTGTTGCAGAATA
The DNA here is from genome assembly GCF_000735185.1 of Notothenia coriiceps. Classification (NCBI taxonomy): domain Eukaryota; kingdom Metazoa; phylum Chordata; class Actinopteri; order Perciformes; family Nototheniidae; genus Notothenia; species Notothenia coriiceps. The sequence continues at coordinate 2,137,517 of NW_011369945.1, forward strand.
TTGGGAATAACTGAGAAACACATTTATGCTTTTAGTTACACACACATTAAGCACTGACAGTTTATATACCTATATTTCAACCATAGTTGATGTAAATATCGCTTTATTTGTAGTGTTATTATAGTTTTCTTTAAATCGTTTTTTGGTTTACATTTTATTTTTATTTATGTACGCACCGAAAAACACAGAGACAAATTCCTCGTACTGTATGTGTTAACCTACTTGGCAAAAAACCTGATTTCTGTTTGCTTTTATGTGTTCACTTTTGGAGCAAATTGTAAAACAAACTGGCGTCGATGGTCTTACAAATACTAGGGAATTCTTCAGTATATTGATAATAGCTTCTACATTGCTTATCAATATTTATTTTCAGATATAAAAATAATCACTGATAGCGTATATCTCTAAACCAGCAGTTATCAATTGTATGTTTTGGCCTCTAACCAAGAAGATACTGATTTCAATACGTGCTTGATCTCAATAACAATGCTACGAAGCCATAAAAGCAACCGTTAAAAAGCTGTATTACCAAGTAGCTGTAGAAAATAAAGTTGCATGATAACAGAATTTTTATTGCAGAGTATATGGTAAAGGAATACACCTGTGGCTAAAGGTTGGAAAGTACTCTGCAAAGAAGAGGGTGGAGTCGATGTTAAAGGGTGTGCAGCTTCTCATAAGTGTTATCAAAACACGGAAGTATTATTGCACAGTAATAGATATCCATGACTGTAATACTGGGATCAGTGTCAGGAAAGTACACGTAGGCTATACAATAATAGATGATATCACTGTGACTGTAACACTGGGTTCATTGTCAGGAAATCACACGTATACATTTGTCAAAAGCAACAAGGAAAGGAATTTAGCTGGAATTATTGTAAGTGTTACACCCTGAGAGGAACGTGAGTCGCACCGAAAAATAATAAGCAGTAAAACAAACTCAGATGATCTAATGCTAACTGTAAATATTTCTTCAATACTTGCTTCATCTAATAAATGTTATCATTATTATATCTGCAGTAGGGTGGTCCTTCGTGAGAGGTACATTTTTTTAATTCATTTATTTTAAGCTCCAACCACCGGAATTCGTTATACTAGTCAAGAAAACTCTCCTGGTGAATGTTTTCCTCAATCTGACAACATTTACCCCTCCCTCATCGACCTTGAAGTTTAGCCTCAGTTGCAGCACCGTGGCTGTGTGGCAGCCCAGGTGGATGAGGAGGGCTCAGAACAGTCTCATAATCAGCACACAGAAGGATTCAAACTTGTATTTCATGATCCGCAAAAGGATTCACACTTGAATTTCCAGATCCATGTAAATAAAATCCAAATACAGAAAAAAGTTTTACAGATGTATTTTTGATCCTCACATATTTGTTTTCCGTTTAAAAGCTCTGAACCTGCAAACACAAACCGCTTTCTGTGCATGGATCGCTGTACATTCGTGTGTGGGTTTTTTGAGACTCCCCTGACGGTCAGCCGATTCGTACTTGTAATGTTTTCTATCTATAGCCAATCAGATGTCTCCTCAATTCTAAGCCAATCACATGAGCGCGCCCCCACGAGGGTAGATTTCTTGCGGTCATGACGTAGGAGGTCCATGAAGCCTGCCTGTAGGCGCTAATCTCAGTACATTCCCTCTTTCCGAACAGGAAATGCACGCAAATACAAGCTTTTATATTATTAAGGTACAGCGCCACTTTCCGAACCATTGATGAATGCTTGTGTAAAAAAACGGCAGGCAAAACCGTTTTTCTGGAGCAGGGGGCATGGCTGTATGGCGAATCAGCTGCTTTATTTATGTGTCCTGTATGAGAGTATTGTGGATTTTACGGAGGGAGAGCAGAATTACAGGTTAGTTTAAGCCTAATCGATCAGTGTGCGCTAATCGAAGCCATGCCTAGACAGTGAGAGCTGTCAACATGGGGAGGGAGCCCCGCCGGTCCTTATCCGGCCGATATATCGACTCTTGACAATAGTGGGTATTCGGTGCTCCTCTATTAAAAAGAGGCCGACAGAGGGGATGCTGAGTCTGATCAGCGATATGACATAAAAACGCGAGTGTAGAGAGTATAACCGAACCGAGAGAGAGAATCAGATCAGCTGCTGAAGTCTGACGGAGACACACAGTCGTCTGCATGAATCACCTGAAGCCTCCGCCCTCTGTTTAGCGAGCTGACCAGACTGCCAAAATGCGTATAGTGAAGTGTACATGAACGCAATCAAATCATTACCCTCGTTGGGAGCGCGCTCATGTGATTGGCTAGAATTGAAGTAGAACATTCTTGTATTGGTCTATTGAATAGATAAGCAATTACAAATCGAGTATGATCGGGGTGAGCGTCAGGGTAGTTTCAAAAAACCCACACACGAATGTAAAAACAGCGATCATAGCACAGAAAAGGGTTGTGTTGCAGGTTCAGGGGATTTAAAAGGAAAGACAAATAGTGGTGAGGATCAAATACATATGTAAAACTTTTTCTGTATTTTTGATTTTATATTACATTGGTTATAATTAAACGGAAACACATTTGTGTTGCATTGAAAAACACAATGTGGGATCCGGAGAATACAAAAAGGGGGTGGGGGTGAATCCGTTCTTGTGCATGTTTCTATATGAGACTGTTCCTGAGCCATAGATGAGGGAGGGTAATGTTAGTCGGATTTAGGCCAAAAAAATCACCTAGGAATGTTATTCTTTGACTAATAAGATGAAGTTTCGGGGGGTTGGAGCTTAACTGTTTCAACTTCTCCCAAGTGAAGGACCACCCCTCAAAACTGCAGGTGTACTTTACTGCCAATCCAGTCTATGTTTTGGCCTTTGTAATCGCTTCACCCTGATCCCCTGGGTGTGAGAGAGGAAAAAAAAGAAAAAAGGAAAAATCTATTCAAATTATGAAATAACCCATAATGCATTACTGCAGCTACCTTCTGATACGATAAGACTAAGCATGCGGCTCAAGTTAAGAGACAATACATATTATGATCAGGCCACAGCTTTATTATCACCCATGGGCAANCCAAGCAAGAGAGTTTTTTCCACAGCAGGGGATATTGTAAATGCCCAAACATCCAAGCTTCTACCTGGAAATGTGGAAATGCTCATATTCCTAAAAGATAACCTTGATGATGCTGAGTGAATGAATTAGTGAGTTAGAGTTGAGTTACTTGAAAAACTAAAGTGAAACTTGATTTATTCTATTGCAGGGTCTGATTATTATATTGTTGACACTTTAAAATACTACTATCCTACTAAAATGCTGAACAAATAAGATTTATTATTTAATAAAGAAAAAAAAATCAAGTAAAAAAAATATATATCGCGATAAATATCGTAACGTGGACTTTTTATCGCGATATTATCATACCGTGAGTTTTTGGTATCGTTACATCCCTACTCCTAACTAATATCCAAAGCAGTATATCTTGCCAAGTCAGGCAGGCACAGTATTAGTGGGCTGCCGTGACTTTGGTATTTAGAATTTGTATGTATATTAGTTTGGTTTATCCGAATTTCCAGAATGATTCACCGAACTGGCTCACAAGGCTCATTCAGTTGAACTACAGCAGTCACTCTGCTTTCTCCCTTTCCTCCTCTACAGTATATTTATGGTATCAGCAGTGCTAATTTTTGTTTGTACGAGAGGCGTCAAAGAGAAAATATATGCCATCACGTACACAGCTGAAGATAAGCCACAGTGTCACAGAAAGTCAAACAGTAGAGTGAACTTCAATGAATTTAGGTTGGAAAAACTCCATTGTAACCACTGGTAGTTTGTTGTCAGCATGCTTATGTAAAGAAGCACTGGGTATCTTTTTAAAAACTGTATATTTGCCAACTTGGTATAAATCACACTATAAAATAAATCACTTTGGAGGGCATAGAAGCACAGACGGCACAAATCTGAGTTGATTTACTTTGGTAATTACTGATTAAAATATGAATGGGAATTCCGAAAATATTTTCTTCAAACTTCCTCAGCACCCTCTGCAAAACATTTCCAAATATGCTGCAGTAATGATGGGAGTTCAAGGTAGTTCAGGGTGACACTTTAACCTCTGTAATCTCCAAACATCTTAAAACCTGCTATTACACAGCACGGTTTTACATGGCCTCTGTTTTTGTTAATCCAGCATTATACATTTACTGTACACTTTCAATTAACTTTTCCCAAAGCTTCCGCTTCTTGGCTTTTCTTTCAGTTCGGGTAATTATATCCATGAATACATTTTAAGGACAACTTTACTTTTCATTCTCTAGCAACATTTCAGTAACAAATATATGCTTGACGAGGACTTTGGTTTTCTTTTCAGCCTCGACAATTACACCTCGTCTCCCTTGATTACGTGAAATTGGTCATAATGGGCTCAGCTCTTTCATCATGCTTTAAATGAAGGCAGAAACTACAGGGTCGGACTATTTGCAATTCCCAAGACGGCCATCATCTCTACTTCTGGCTTAGATTTCCCTCGATCCATTACAATCTGATAAGAAATCAGGGCTACTAAACAAAAGATTGAGATCTAAGAGCAATCCTCCCTCTTTTCAGGAAGTAAAACTGTCCAGAGACCCTTGGGTTGACTGTGAAACGTATCAGGGAATTTCCAGACAAGAATCCGCCTTCCCCTTTAGCTTATCCTACAATTCTCTGTTCTTTGCCAAGAAATGCTTTAAGATAAGATTTTCACATCTTGCCACTGAAGTCTGCTATTCCTTAGAATAAGTGTTGGGACTTTATAGCTAAATTGATTTCTCCGTTTGAACTATTTCACCAGCGTGTATTATTGTAAGATGTACAGTGCTCAGTGCCGCTGTCTTTGGGGGTTTTCAAGAACATCTGTTATCATTTTTGACTTTTAATGACATAATGTTTTAATGTGGGTTTCAGGGCTCCACAAATAGCCCCCAACACACACTGTGCTGAGCCTTTTTAAATGAACAATTGAGCCAGCAGGTCAAACATCAAACAGCAAGAAAATTATCGTCTTAATGTACAGTCCAAGAAACAAAAATAAATTGATTTTTCAAGCTGACTGGCAACCTTAAATCAATCTGTTATTTCATGAAAGATAGACCCAGGCCCCGTCTTAAAGAAAACCAGTTTATTTTAGCTCTATAATCTATAGCCCCAAAGTCAACCAAATTCAGAGTACACCCCACCCACATTAAAAAGCATGAGTCAGAAAGTAAACAATATCCGTGATGAAGTTCCCAGCAGTGGTTGGTGTCCCGTACGTTCTGGGTGGCAGTGACATTCAGGCGTCTGCTGGGTAACTGATAGTTTGCTTACTGTTGCTATCAAACAACTTTTATCAGATGTATTTGATAAATTGATCCCAAAGCGCGACACCCCATCCAAAAGCTCGGCCTCCCACAGAGAGTGCTATGCTTGGAGGCAATCAAAAGCAAACATGTTGTGGTTTTACTGATATGTTCGAGTCAAAAATGTGTCATCACACTAATACGATCTAAAGTATCAAAGAAAATAAAACCACGGTCTTACATAATCACAGCCCCTCAGCATTGATCAATCACAGCTATTCAAATGTGACTGGGAGTGAATCCCACATAAAGATTGAATATTCAGACTGAAACATTGACAATTACGGAGTACAGCGCCAGAGCTGCTGGGAAGAGAATGTAGTAAGGAATATATTCTGGCAAAAGTTGTTGCCAAGCCCGAAAGACAGTGAATGTGCAGGTTTATGTCCGCCTGGAATAATGGCCCCTGGAGGCCAACTAGCAGTGTCACTGGACGCTCATTAGCATGTACCCTGAGCAGAGCAGTCTTACCTCAGGGGAACAGGTTTGCATGGCCCCTCATATGGCTCTGATTTACACATATGAAGGTTAAAGAGTTTTTTCTTGACCCCTTTTTTAAAAGGGGAGGGGGGATTTTGTTTCTTGGATTGTCAGCGTTTTGGACGCTTTTACTTAAAAGGAGGTTGCATGAACTCAACCATGCGATTGCCAATTTAATCACCACTTAAAGCCAATAATTTACAACAAAGAAAAAGTTAAAGGAATTAAATTACAAGTCCGGCTTTCATCTTCTGAAAGATCTATTACTGTATATTAGAGTCAACTGTACAATATTATGTGACAGAACACATGATGAATGTATTGCTTTAAAGTACTACAAATAACCTTATGAGACATTATCCAATGTTCTTATTTTATCAATATCTGAGCCGGGCCCCTCACTCAGTATCTTTATTTTTAATGTTCTTTACACATATCAACCTTTGATGGATACAAAAAACATCATTAAAAGTATTTTATGATTGCTCTCTGATTTTTGAACTGATCTTATGATTCCCCTTCTAAAATGTACCATATGTTGCAAAAATTACTTTTTTGCAGAAGCACATCCAGCAAGCGGTGCGAGTTAAAAATAGACAGCAGGGAAATTTGGAGTTTGATCAGGTATGTTGTTGGTTATAGCTTCATATGGCAAATCCATTGAAGCCTCATATTATGATCAAGTATATCTACAGATAGAACAGACTTGTGTTGGGATTCTTTGGCTCAAATCAGATTAGATATTAATCTTAACACTAGAAGAAAGAGATGCAATAATACATACAGACTTTACCATATTGGGGCGAACCATGTTTGTGCAGTAACTGAAGCATTGCTAGAAGAGTCAGTTAGCTTAGCATAAAGACTGGAAGCAGGGGATACACCTAGCCTGACCCTCAATTGTTTCTCAATAGTTAAAAGAAAACGTATGTGTGAAACAAAAATGTAAAAACAATAGTATAAGACTTGCTGGCAGGAGTTTGAACTTTGGACGTAGCCAGGCCAGTCATTTCTCTCATCTTCGAAGCAAGCTTGGCTATCTTCATAGAGTACAAACATAGAGCAATTTTGTTCACCAAACCCTCAGCAAGAAAGCTAATAACTAAGTGCATATCAATAAACAGTCATACTATTATTTTAAGACTTACCTGCCTAACTTATTTGTTTTCTGTGGTATAAGCCTTTTACTTTAAGGGACTGGTCATAAGTATCTACAGGTTCATTGGAGAGCTTGGTCTGCAAAAGCACTCATTGCTGTGCAGTAAATGAATAGCAGGAATGTTGCCAAAACGGCAGATTTGTTATGGGTGTAACAATTTTGTAAGTTCCACCTGAACTCAGTTTGAGTCATACCTTTTCCTACTACTCTGTAAAAGTGAAGGTTATAAATTCAATAAAGGCACTGAGAGAAAAGTGGTTTTAAAATGTTAACGACAACGTTTTTAAATACACAGGTACTGGGTAGGAGAAAAAACTGATATTGCATTTATTTATAGTTTCATTACTATAGGCAAACTTCAATAAGACATCTTATACTGGATTTACTGCACTTTTCTATCTATTACAATGTTTGTACTGTCATAATATAACCCACAAATACATGCCAAGGTCACATCCCACATTTTCAGTTTTTTCTGTTCTTTTGCTCTGATTGTTATTCCTTTCAATCTAATATTCATTCCTAGAACCACGTAATATGTTTTACATCTATTATGGGCTCTCTGCACTGCATGCCATTTACTGCCTGTAATACTTTACAATCTGCAATTTTAAGCTTATTCTGCTGGTTGCAAGTTGTGGTAGATCGAATGACCAGATAAATACCTGAAATGCAAGTGTAAATAGGGGTTCAGAGTCCACATTTTGGAAAGCTCTGTTGAGGAAAAGCTCACGAAAGAAACAAACAGAACCAAGAAGCTGTGCAACATTTAAAATATTTTCCATTTCCAATGATTATATCAGTTTTTTTCCCTCACTAAAGACCCCTCCGAGACAATTACACTTACTTTTAAGTTTTACTAATGTGACCCAATACCCCAAGGTAAGTGCCCATAAAAATGCCACAGAAATTAATTACAAGGAAAGTTGATCTTCCCATTGTTAATTTGCCAGTTAAAAGTTGGCGTCCCTACTGGGGTATAGAAATCTCTGAACAGGCTCACAGGGAGAGGTCATTATTGTGGCTAACTCTGTAAAGATACAATTTCAGTCCAGGAAGCTGCAGGGTTGTGGCCATAACCACAAACACACCGAAAAACACACCGCTTTCAACTTCATTCCACATGGAGAGGATACAAGAGAGAGGGCCTTTTTGTGCTTTGATGCTCAGTCTGTCTTTCCTCAAGAATGAATCCCATTATACAAGGTCATTAAGATGCCTGCCTAGCAACTCACTGGCATCAGACTACATTATGTTGGCTGCCAGCCTGAAAAGCAAAGAAAACATTGGCCCAAGTGATGATCCGTGCTTGGCTTGAAGCGCAGAGAAGATATATTTTCAGTAACATGACATCAATAAGAGCAGTGTGCCCGTGTGTTGAATCATATCTTATCATGGATGTCAGCCCAAAGCACTTTTTCATTTCACAACATCAGAGCAGAGGAGAGTTTGCCTTTACCACTACTGCCCTTACTATCAGCATAATCAGCCAAATGGATTATAATACTTCGGCATTGCAAATCTGCTGCTACGAGTCTGCATTTCTCATAGCTGGCTTTTGGATTTAGGAAATATCTTTAATTAATTCAAAGAGGATACAGCACTCTGGGAATGGTTTGCCATTGTAGACTTGTGCGTATAAGATTAGGAGACATGCTTCTTAAAATGTCTTAGTAAAGGCAATCTTCTCTGACCAGCCGTAAAATTGTCTCCCTCTCTCTAACCCTTTCTTCCCTGTTGGCTTCAGAAGAAAGTTTCCATGAGATCGCAATGCCTTCCTCGCTCTCAAGAGCCTCCAAGATACCACACAGTAAATGTGAAGCAATAATTCACCGGAGGAAAAATGACTCCATGGATAACTGGTAAAGACATGGTTGCTGGAGGACAATGAAAGGTGGATGACAGATTGATAACGGAAGAGATGGAGCATGTTCTTCTGTTCTCTCCATTATCGTTTTACTGCAAATAAATGCTTTGTATTTCTGAAGCCATACTATATTTTGATAGAGCACATTCGAACCGCAGACTTTAACAGAAGCTGTAGGAGTTTAGTGTCTAGCCGGCATGGATTCATTGTGCGTCTGAAGATCAAAGGTTTAAATGAAAGCCTATTCACTACTCCCTTGTCCAACATTTACATTTTTATAGAGCCAATAGTGCAGGTTGAACACATAAAACGTCATAGTTTGTGCAGATATTACTGTGAAAATGGTGAACAGTTGTTTTTATATATCAAGCATTTAAACAAAGCCAGTATGACAGTGAATATTGCTGCAGTTTTCACCACATAAACTACATTAAAATGTACTTAATACTTAAGATTTGTATTGGCAACAACTCAGCTGTTGCCGTTTATTTTCTCTTTCCAAGTTAACGTGGATTGGCCCCATAATATCCAACAACAATCCAGATAATCCCTGCCAAATGCTTTGCCATTTAAATAAAATGCCTCTTTGTGAATGGGTTGAAAATGACCTAAAACTGACTTCCTAGATAATAAACACTTTATAGTTTTCTTCTTTAGTTAGAGGTAAATTGAGCTTCTGGACACCTAAGAAAAATTATCATTCGCGCCTCCAATTACTTTGTGGGATTGAGGAAGAAACCTATTATCCTAATTTTATCTAAATGTAGTGTAAATGCTACACATGTCTTTAAAAGTGTGCATACATTTAGAATTTAGGCACTCAAAGAAGATGTTGTAATGTCAATATAGTGCATTAGGTAGCAAAGGGATAGTGATAGGGATTTAGGTGCAGATTATTTTACTTAGATCTTTTAGAACAAGTATTTACCTAAACCCTATGCACTCATCGACATAAGATACAAAAAAGTGGCACATTGTCAATTTTTGTCAATATAGTGTACGGAGATGTCCAAGAAGACTGGCTTTAATTGTACATCATTAAGGGCTGAATAAATACCAACGAGTATTATTAAAAAGGTAGTACATTAAGCCACACTCGAGGGGCACATAAAACCTACACTACAGTCAAGAGACCTACAATCTAACAAATGTACAATACGAGTCAGATGAGGAGTTCCTAAAACAAATTAAAGACACTTGATCCGCTTACAATGAGGGGAGTGAGATTTCCAGTCCCTCAAAAAAAACTTTAAAGTTGTAACTGTAGAAAACATTAAAGCCAGCTGGTTGTTATATGGCAGTTTCAGGGAACTTTCCGAGGTAGGTAAAACAGCAAGTGAAGTGGTGTAAAATATGTAATTATAATAATATCATAATCATTTAAGGTCCTGAGTACGCTTAATAATAATAATAATAATAATTCATTTATTTATTTAGTTCTGAACCAGTTGAAGTCTGTGGATGGATTTGAGAGGGAGACCAAAGAGAAGGGAGTTGCAGTAGTCGATGCGGGAAGTGACCAGGGCGTGAAAAAGAATGGCAGTGGTCTTAGGGTTAAGGGACGGGCGGAGGCGGTTGATGTTGCGTAGATGGAAATAGGCAGACCGAGTGATATTACTGAGATTTGAATGAAAGTGTGCCGTCGAGGATGACACCCAGACTCTTAACCTGAGGGGAGGGGGAGACTGAAGAGTTGTCTATAGTAATGGAGAAACTGTCAGGTTTGGTTAGGGTGGACTTTGTGCCAATGAGGAGAACCTCGGTTTTATTGTCGTTAAGTTTGAGAAAGTTAGAGGAAAACCAGGATTTGATGTCCTGTAAGCAGTCAGACAGGGAGGATGGAGGGAGGATGGTGGTTGGTTTGGAGGACAAGTAGAGCTGGGTGTCATCCGCGTAGCAATGAAAGTGGATGTTGTGTTTATGGAAGATATTGCCAAGAGGAAGTAAATAGATGATAAAAACAAGAGGCCCCAGGACAGAGCCCTGGGGAACACCGGTCGTGACTGGAAGTGGCTGTGATTTGAAGGGGCTGTGATTTGAAGGTTTTGAGTTGGATGAACTGAGTGCGGCCAGAGAGATATGATTTAAACCAGAGGAGGGGTGTGTCAGTGATCCCGATGGAGGTCAGTCTTTCAATGAGGATGCTGTGGGAAATGGTGTCAAAAGCTGCACTAAGATCAAGGAGGATGAGGATAGTTAATAGTCCGGAGTCAGCTGCCATGCCGGTCGTTAGTGATTTTCACCAGTGCTGATTCTGTGCTGTGATGGGGGCGGAAACCAGATTGAAATTGTTCGTACAGATTATTGTCAGACAAGTGGGTATGGATCTGGGATGCAACAGTTTTTTCCAGGATTTTTGAGAGAAATGGTAGGTTAGATATGGGACGAAAGGTATGAAAATTGTTGGGGTCTGCACCAGGTTTCTTCAGTATGGGCGTGATGGCGGCTGATTTGAAAAGTGAGGGAACAAGACCAGAGGTGAGGGAGGAGTGTATGATGACAGTTATAAGGGAGGACAATTAAGGTATACAGGCTTTTACCAGGAGGGTAGGAAGAGGGTCTAACTGACAGGTAGATGGCTTGGATTTACTGATGAGGTCAGATATTACAACAGCAGAGGGAAGTGTGAAACTTGAAAGAGAATGAGAGAGAGGGTCGGTGAAAACAGGGAGAGATATACTGCAGGTGGTAATAGGAGTTAGTTGCTGGTGAATGTTTTCTATTTTGTCATTAAAAAATGACATGAGGGAGTTACAGTAGGCAGTTGAATACTGATGAGGTGCAAGAGAGTCCGGTGGTCGTAGAATGTTCTTCACTGTAGAGAACAGGACCCTTGTGTTCCCTTCGTCAGAGCTGATAAGAACTGCGTAATATGATGATTTGGCTGTAGAGTGTCCTTGTAGTGGAGAATGTGGTTATTGCACATCTCTTTGTGAACGACAAGTCCAGTGTTTTTGCAGAGGCGTTCCAATCGATGGTCTTTTGTTTTGAGTTGGCGTAGTTCAGGTGTAAACCAAGGAGCAGAATGGGTGAAGGAAACAGACCGGTTTTTAAAGGAGCCAGGGTATTGAGCAGTTTATGAAGATTGTTATTGTAATGAGAAACCAGTTCATCAGGTGGGGATGAACAATTTATGCTGGGAAGGTTGTCAATGCAAAATCAATATGTTGCTGTAATTAAAATCTCCCAGCACTATTATGTTAGGTGAGAGTGAGTATAGATGTGTGATGAAAGCAGCAAATTTGTTTATGAAATTATTATTAAGCTTAGGTTGACGGTAGACGCTTGCAACTATGGTAGGGACCCCCCCCTCTGCCGGTGGCACGGGGTTGACAGATGTAAACAAACCCAGGAGGAGTAGATTCATTCAGCTGTGAAAAGTCATTAGGTTGTTGCCACGTTTCTGTCAAACAGAAAAAATCAAACTTACGATCAGTCAGGAGATCTTGGAGAAGAGGACCCTTGGTTGTATAGAATGGATGTTGAATAGTCCAAAGTTGGCATCAGTGTGGTCTTAGAATTTTTTTTTTGATTAATAAGAACATCCTACTCACAAAAACCAGAAACATTCTAAGACGTTCAATAATGGTTAATTTAATCATAATTCTCATCATAGTGCATAGTCTAATGTGTTATTGCACGTGTGGATCCAATGAACACTTTCTTGTTTTTTTGTGGTTTCCTTTCTAATACTAATTTTCTTTATTTGTGTAATGCTATTTCATATCTAAAATGTGTGATTATTAATTCAAATTTTGTTTTTGTGAAAATAAAAGAGAAACAAAACAGGTATTTAGTAAAGGATATACTGTACAACATGCCTAATACATTTTCACAGGACTGTAGCATAATGACAGATCCATTATTTTAACCCATTACATTAATTAATATTCACATCATTATTACTTGTATTGAAATGTTAATTTAGAGTGAGGGAAGAACATGTTTGCCCTTTATTAATCCAGCTATACATTCAATACTCATTCTCATAGAACTCATAATAAAACGCTGTATGAAAACATTTGTATACAACATGTTGATCCCTTGACAGCAAAGCATGCATACTTTTTAAATGATTGCTTATTTATAAGTCTTATAGTTATTTGCAATAACTGAAAGCAGGCACCTATTTCTGTAGAATACTAAAGTTTGACATTTTCAATACACAAGGTATCAACCTGTGAAATGGTTTCAAAAAGACAAACAGAAGTTAATGACATATTTTTATTCTTTTATTCTCTCCGGAAAATATGCATCACTCTCAGCTGCCAGAAGCATTCCCTCATTAATTAAAAACTGCTTCTTTAAACAATGTTTCTCATTTGAATGTCATCTGAATCGGAATGTCATAACGGCGTGAAATTATTTTAGCAAGTTCACAGACCTTGTGGCCCTTTCTGCATTCTCTGTCTTTGTACGTACCGTCCCAGAGAGTGTGTCATCACAAAAAAAGCTCTGTGTGTCTAAGAAGATGCATGTTTGTGCATTTTCTCCCCAAGCTGACCCACCCACTCTCAACATCTCCCCCCAGCTCTCATCAGCCCTAATGGTGCAGCCAAGAGAACCATACCGAACACCATATGCAGCTCCCAGTAATCGGCTCATTAGGTGCCAGCCTACTTAGTCTCTGCCTGAATGGAAATGTGAAATATCAGGGACAGTCAGAAGCATTCTGAACACTCTCTCTCTCACTCTCTCTCTCACACACACACACAAACACACACACACACACACACACACACACACACACACACACACACACACACACACACACACACACACACACACACACACACACACACCACTTCAGGGGACATTACATTGACTTACGTGCATTTCCTGGAGACCTATCCTAAGCTTAAACATAACCAACCCTAACCCTAAACCTAACCAAGTCTTCACCCTAATGATTGCCCTCATGGGGACCTACATTTTGTCCCCATAAGGGAGGTGAATCCCCACACGCGACTTTGTAAACAGATTTAGGTCCCCACAAGTATAGCAATGCTAGGCCAAACACACAC
>NW_011369945.1:2151406-2202252 GCF_000735185.1 Notothenia coriiceps
GCGCAGGTGGAATCGTAGTCGGAAGAGCTCAGCACTTGTGTACTCGGAGTGCCGCTGTCGCTAGGTTGAACGGCAGGGAGTCCAGATGAGAACAGACCACACAAACACAGCTCGTTGATTCCACTAATACCTCATTTCACACCAACGTGTTCAGGGGCCGGTTCGGACTGGAGCTTGAAAAGCACCGGGTTTATCCTGTTCACAGCACGCCACGGAGCATGCCTCTTAGCTCCGGAATACGGTTCGTTTACAAGCCTCACAAAAATTGTCCAGCTAGAGCAAAAGCACCGCATACGTCCAGCTTACGTCGAGGCGGGGGCAGGGCGGGATCAACTCTGAACAACAACAAAAAGCCAGGTTTATCCCAGTTTGTAACACAACAATGGAGAAACTTAACAAGCAGCAGTGGTCCCACTGAAGAGACCAGCTACTATTGGACTCTGGTCTTCTGAAGAGGTACAGAGGAAGCTGGAGCACAATCGGCCATTGTTGTTGTTGTCGGTGTCAGTTGTGAGGGGTTTCCGCGCGGTTTGGCTTTATGAAGCAGGCACGCAAACGGTTACGTCATGACGCAAACGATGACGCAATGACGCAGCACCAGTAGGACTCTGGGCAGTGTGAAAAGAGCCGGAGCTAAACCGAAGAACCGGTTCTGAACCTGAAAAGCTCTAGCACGGAGCTTGAACCGGAGTTGCGTTGGTGTGAATGAGGTAATAGTTGTCGGTGATGTTTGGCTAGAGGATGGGTCTCACGACGCAGAAGCAGCAGGTAGGGTTGATGTTAGTCCAAAATACACACACACTGCATATACGTACACCGGTTAATTCGATCATTGGGCAGACACATCCACATCATATTATAATGGCCAAAGCCATCAAAGTGAGCGATAACAGTTGCATTACATAAAACTAATACTAAAAGTAACTAAAAGTAGCTGGAGAGCAGCGGCAGCTAAGTGCGCCAGCATTCGCTCTCTCTCACCACGCTCGCTTAATTAAAGATGTCTGACACCGTCTGAACCGCACCTCCCGGTCCTCCCCCCTCACTTTCCTGACATTAGACTTCAGCTTTTGCAATTTTCCAACACAGGAAATGACTCCCATTTTTCCTGTGCACATTGGAGAGCAAGCAACACAATCAGAACCCTCATAAAGAAATTGTCCAAAAGTATCGGCCATTATCCCAAATTGTACGATTAATTGTATTGAGACTACAAAGAAGTGAAAAAGAAGACGCAGTGTTGCCCTCCCGAGCAGGTGTGAACACCTTTTTAGACGTCGGCTGACACCATGGTGACATTTCAAGGATACTGAATCCTTTAGCCTTTATTAGAAATGTGCTCTATATGTTTGACATGTTGTTATATTATGTGTTGGAGAAATGACCAGCAGAAAGTCTTGTGTGTCAGGCTATTGTCTTTCAGATGAGTCTTTATTAAACACTAGGGATGACTGCCATAATCAATCTGCTCTAATTCGAACAACGTCCATGAACTATTACTTTCCCACCGTCTTATCTACAACCGAAACTGAACAAACAAGAATCGCGTGGCCCTCAGGACTGTGAGAGTCTGCGTTTGTGTTATTTGGCATCACTAACACTACCTCGGGAGTTATTATTACGTTGAAATTCAGCAGTGAGGGGACAATTATCTGGCCTCTTTAGCCTGTGAGGATGATGTAATTAATTGCCGTTTTATCCCTGTATCCGACTCTGCAGAGGCAAGCTGAAGCATATTTAGGTCATGGACACATATTGTATGAATGGGCAATAAATACAGAAGACGGTTGGGAAGGTAATGAAAAGGTAATAGCTGGTTATCACAGATTAAATGACCTTGAGGACCACTAATTGTAGGGTTGCAATGTGCATAAGAATGAGAAAAATTTGGAAAAAACATCCTCCAGCAACCATTGTTTGTTTTTGCACCTGTGTGCCGAGAACGGACATAAAATGTTGGTTGGATGCCACGTCGGAGACTCGGAGATACGATCGCATCAGGATTCGGGAAAGCTCTCAGTAAATCACTGCTTCATGATTTGAGAGGAAATTCCTCCATGTATACACAGGCATACCTGTAGCTCAGTTTAAAGGGTGTAATGAAAATAAATTAAACTATGTACTTTTGTTTTTCTCAGAACATTAAATTATATTCTTGCATTTTCCAACAGTTATTACAGTGAGATTTGACATATTAAGTAAAGCCCTTTTATGGTCATTTGAAAATAGAAATGTTATGCTCAAATGTCTAAAAACGGTCATGTTGACCCCAATACGATTTGTGGCAGCTGAAGTGTCAGCTAGTGAGGCTCCCAAAACATTTTACAGAAAAGATTTACATTTATTGCAGCACTGTTCTAGGCTATTACTTTTACCCTGACTTGTGTCCATATAACTGGGGAAGCAATTATTCAAGATGAGTAAAATATGATGGTGCTTTTTTTCCATCAATGCCTGCATTAATAGAACCAAATCTTCACATAAAGGCCTATCCACTCACATTAAACTGTCAAATATCTTTATAAGTCACACCCGAACTGCAAAAAACTCTAAAAGGCAGTTTCCAGCATAGGTTTAATGATCAGAAATGAGTGAGTTGCTAAACTGATGTCCGTCTTTAATTTGATTTTGTATGTGAGGCTATAGTTTGCCTCTCCATTCACCCCGGTTTCGACTCATCCCTGTTATGTACGCACACAAGCTGTGCTTTGCAAGACATGAACACCTGACAATGCGGGGCTAAATAAAACACGGTGTGCTGCGCTCATCCAGATGTTCACCGTCCTGAGGTTGGAATGTGCTTCCATGTGAAGCTCGGCTCCAGAAGAAGACATTCATTAAAGGATTAGGGCCCACACTTTGTACTGACACAAGAATGAGGGCAGCTGAAAGGAGAAGAATGAAATGATCAAAATGAAATTCAAGCACCATTTTGCGCTTGAGAGGAGATGCGGGCGGTGTAAGTAGCGGCAATCAAAACAAAATGCAAAGATCCTCCTATTTCAGAGGCTATGCCATGCCTGCAAAGATAACAGCTGAGGTGGAATCCTGCCGCCGCTAAGCCTCTTTGTGCACTTTTTCATGCCATGTTTTAAGGTGTCAAAGAGGCTCCGATGAAAGAAGTTGTGGCCACTTTAACTTTTCTTTAAATGGAGCAATGATCAACAAATTCTCAATGGCCAGGAAAGACACTTAGCGTCTGCAGAGCAGCGGCAGCAGAATGTAATTCAGTTAGGGAGCTTTTCATGGGAATGCTACAAATCTTCCAGGGCCTTCGAGAAAGGGCTCATATGTTCAATTTTGAGAGGTCTTCCTCCTCAAATAGTTCATTCTTTAGTGTCCTTTAAACAGCTCCTAAAGTGTTTCAACTGTAGCTCCAAACCAAACAAAGGCATTACATTTCTTTGCTTGTTTATTGAAAGTTTCAATGATAGGCAAGTTGGCAGCGAAAGTAGGAATCCTCCGCCGAAAAAACCATAAAAGTGGCAGTATGTGTGGTCTGGTGCTGCCATTGCTGTGAACTCCAAAGAAGCAGGAGGACCAGGGCCAGAGTATTTCCCGTAGCATAACACAGGCCGACAGCAGGCAGACATGGCACACTGGACTCCCCTTGTTCTCACACTCTGTGCCAAATTGGGGGAAATTCTTCCAGTGGCAAGTATCAATTACTCACTTAAAACAAACATCCAAGGCTTTTGAATATCAACATGGTGCGTGCATGTCTCTCTGTAGGGCATCTGATACGGGAAGACCACACACATACAGTCACCTTTCAGCATCACCTTTTTCCTTGCACTGACTTTTTTCCTCATTTGCATGCTACCTACGTCCTCCTCTGCCCTCTTTGACTAAGTTTTGTTAAATTAGATATCAACCACGTGGGAGGTGACAGCATCAGCCTAAAGACTACATTCCTGTCTCTCTACAGTATCTTCTGTAACTCCATGTAGTGAAGTAACCACCAGAGAGATTCTGCCTTACTGTTTTAGTGTCACATGAAGCGTCAGCGGGGAAAACACATCCATCATTTTCATTTTGAAATGTCTCACTTGCAAATCACATGCAAGTGAATTTGACAGCCATGAAGTCGGCATCGCCTGGCTCAGTCCCATCTGGTTCAGATATAGAGGAATCTTCATATGGTCAGTTTTAACTGCAACACACATATCACACAGCAGCCGCCATGTGGTCCTTGTGAAGCTGAGAAGCTGTACAGATTACATATTGAAGTGTGGAGTAGATGTGGGTGGATGACACCATTCATGCTAAGGAGGGAGCAACGTGCAGCTAATAAGTTGAGTCTGCATGAGGCAAAACCACAAGATGAAGACGTTTCGTTGGCACTTGGTGTGTGCGTTTGCATGTGTTTGCACAAAAGACATG
The DNA here is from genome assembly GCF_000735185.1 of Notothenia coriiceps. Lineage (NCBI taxonomy): Eukaryota > Metazoa > Chordata > Actinopteri > Perciformes > Nototheniidae > Notothenia > Notothenia coriiceps. Next base: position 2,155,790 of record NW_011369945.1, read on the forward strand.
AAATAAAGCATGCCACAAGCACGGAATTTATTATTCTTCCCTGATAAATAAGTGTAAAACATAGTGTTCGTATTCCTGCTGATTGTTGGACAAATCCGGATGGCAGGATGGCATGCTCAAACATTTCCAAAGTAAATTGAATGGAGGTAGAATTTTGAATATTCCTTTACAAAACATCATTAACCACTTTTCTTTTGAAAGAATGGGCAAGAGATTCACCAGTTGGCGCCAACTCTTAATTATCAGAAGAAAATACTGATTTATTCTCTGACGGTAGCATTAATAGACCACAATGCAATGCAGTTTGCGTCAGGAGTCGCTCCAGCTGTTCATATGTTCGAACTTAGCCTAGTTTATTGATCATGGAAATGTATGCCCCACTCAAATAAATTGCACCACAGAAAAAAAGCTAAACTCAGCAAACATTTTTTTTTAACATTTAACCAACATCTTGTCGTAAATATTTCCCAATTGACAGACGATTATCAATCAATATTCCTACCCGTGCCAACAGCCAGCAGCAATCCTTCGCAAAACAGCACATTATGTTTAACTTTCTGTCATTTTCGAGGCACCCCTTGACCTTTTTGCAAGCACATAGCTCAGAGAAAGGATGAAACTACGCCCCCTGTTGACTTGAAGTCATCTGCAGCAGGATCGATGCAGTTTGTCTGTGTTTATATTCAGGCATTTTCTACCGGATTACTCATCTATAAATAAAACAAAGGCACAACTACATTTACAAAAGGATGGTTAAGGTAGACTTTCTGCCAAGTCAGGTTTCGTTTGAGCTAGAGTGACTTCCTGTTAGTTGGTCCTGATTGGACGGCACAACAGAAGTTGCTTTGCAACTGATCTTCATGGTGCAATGGTAAATCACTGATTTAAGACTAGCTAATATTACTGGGTACTTTGGGAGGAATTTGCACACAAATGAATGCAACTAAATTATAGTGCAGGCTTTTCTTTTTAAAAACATCCCAACGTGACATTTTGGTTCATTCCAGTCTATTTGGCAACATTATATTATCCTTTATGAAAAGTGAAAACCATTCTTTACAAAGAGAACTCCACATTCAGATCCACCATTTAAATCAAAACCACTCTGTTTGGTTACTTGAAAATAACTATGTATACAGGAAAAAAAGCCGTCCTCAATCATTTGATACTTAAAAAAACACCACCAGCCTCTAATTAGCGGCAGATAACACACTGCAGAGATGCTCCCAAATTGGTGTTTCACCCCTGCTGCTAGAGAAAGTACTAGCCATAGCGGGATGACGTTAGCTGTGAAAGCTTAAGCTGAGGCGCATGTCAGCATCTCTGCAGGCTTTTACACACCGCTCGAGACTCCTACATTAGGGGCTTTTTTTTTTTAAGTGTGAAAAGTATTGTGAAAAGGAGTCAAAAGTCCACCAGTTGCTGAGAAATGGAAAACATGAGGGCGTTTCACACAGGAAAGGATGAGGAGGCTTTTCTCGTAAGTGTTGACAGTGCAAAGACACCTTATACAAAAACCTCCTCACCAATGGCTCCTTGAGCAGCTCCGAATTCAACAAACACTTCAAAAGAGTTCGAGTACAAACCATATGATGCAATTCTTTCATTGATACATAGCTGTAATAAAATGTTAATATTGACCCAGAACAAAAAGGGCACCGGCTTGAATGTAAATAACTTCTAACATGTCCATTTCCTATTGCAATGGTAGCATAAATCAAATCCAGGAGTCACAGTGTAATTCTGACACAGGCGTCATTTAATCTTCAGGGTTGTGCAAAAAAGCGCTCTACTGTAAATCCAAAACAAATAAGTCTTTTAGTGGCCTGCTGGTCAGGGACTGATTTGAGGCAGCAGATGGGAAGTTGAAAATCACAGAGTGTGAGAAAGGCTCTCGAACCTTGAGAATAAAGAAGAAGCCGGGCTTCATATCAAGCTAATACGAGTCATATGGGGAGTAAAAGGCATCTGCAGTCCACACTAGGGATTGATGTGGAGAGCAGAGTGAGAGATCGTGGCAGGACTGTTTTGTTTTTTTTGTGCTGTTGCAAAAACAGACACTAGGAATCTGTGCAAGTAGCAGCCACTCCATAATGCCTGGTTTTGGAAGCAAATGAGCAATATAACCACTAGTGACTCCACGTTGACTCCGTATATCAGCAGAAAATCCCAGCAATCTGCACTGTGACTCACATCTCATTTGTCGATATACTCAGCAAAGAAATGTAGTTTTAGCATCAATCATAATCTGATTATCGGGACATTTACTTACTTATGAGAAACCTTAAATGTATCACTAAAAACTAACAATCTCTTTTTTATGGAAAGCAAACTAGAGTTCATGGTAAAGCTGATTGGAGCCCCCGTCAGAGCACTATTCACTGGGTACAGCTTGCCGAAGGGCCCTTTAGGCTTCAAGCAAAACCCTAATTTCCTTGCAAATCCCATACAACAATATTAGTTTTTAACAAGCATTTCAAACGACGTCATCTCAAGAGAGCAATGGTGGCCGCCTGTAGGAAATGGAGTCACAGGAAGGATTTAATACGTGTGCCAAAATAACCATATAAATGTGAATTTGTTATATTAGAGGCTCAGGAAAAACTGTCCGAGGGAGCTTTAAATTGTGTTATGCTTAATAACTATACTATACTATGTTACTGATTATACTCCGTAGAAAATCGTATTTCTTCGACACTGTCTTTTTTATAGTTGGAAAAGCAATGAAACATAAACTCAGTATAACGCCAACCCAATATAAATAGCTTATAACATTGTGTATTCACATAGGCACTTTGTGTACAGGGACAGCGGAATGGTTTTCACCCTGCTAGTCTGTGTGTGTCATCATGGCTAAATGTATTCCTGGAGACACCTGCAGGAACAACCACAGAAGCTGTTTTGAGTGCTACAACAGGTGTTTAGCTTTCTGTCTGTGGGGGACAGATGTTATCATTGCGATTCTTTTGAGCAGCCACAAAACTTGTGTGTTGTTGCAATCAAACTTAACACAGAGTTCCAAGATGGTGTGGACTAAGCACGGGGGAGGGAAGAACGGTGGCATGAAGTGAAGTAAATGCAATTTACTTTTCCTGGCCCGATTTGGCGTTGTGAAGAGTGGGATCACTTTGTAATATGGTCTCTAGTTCAAGTTTAATCAAAGTGACTGAAAGTGGACTTGAAAATTAAAGGTCACCTATTATGCAAAATCCACTTTTTCATGTCTTGTATACCTCAACATGTGTCCCCTCTGTGTAAAGAGATTCTGAATGTTTCAGGAAAAAAGCTTTTCTCACTTTTAGTCCTGATCCATTTATATATATATTTTTAATTAGTTGATCAGATTTTGTCAACTTTATGATGTCATAATGTTTTTTTGGCTTGTGTAACCATTAGCCAATAACCAACCAAGGTATCCCACCTTCACCATATCACCTGAATCTCCTCCTAGAGCACCATTGTGTTCTTTTTAACCAAATATCTTGCAGTGGGGCGTGGGGAGGGGCTCCTTATTTTCCTCTAAAGAAAAAGACAGAGAATCAGCACTTTTGAAACAGGGCTGAAACAGAGGGGATTATGGGATGCTGCAATGGTCTGTTTGGTATTTAGAGCCAAACACTTCAGAGACATGTTTTGTATATATCTGAGACCTATACTATATTGATGGGGGGTTGTGACAAAGGTAACTTCGTCACAACCCCCCAAATGCATACATTTGTATACAATTTTATACTCTTGATTGATGTAGTGTTTATTGTATTTTATGTTGAAATGTGTTCCCCTTTCCCCATGTCTGTTGCCGTTGATTGTGTGCAGCTGGTGCCCTGTGTTGTCTCCTCCCCCCACCTGTGTCTAATTGCTCCCCCCTCACCTGTGTCCTGTTGGGTTGATTGGGTTGTGCATTTAGGCTCTGGGGTTTTTCTGTTTTAAAGGGTGTGTGTGAGATCATTGTGGCTGGTGACTGTGCTCATAGCAACAGCAGGATTGAGGCTGTGTGTCATGTGTTAATGATGTAATAAATGCCCACACTGGGTTGTATTTTGGACGTTCTGCCTCTGCCTCCTTGCTTGGTCGGGCCGCTCAATTGTCAGCTTCACAGGGGTACATTTTCATAGAATCACATGGTTTCACTATAGTTAATATTTGATACGATACATCCAACCTCTTAGATATTAGTTCCTTTGTCCTGCTATAAATAAGTGCACACCATTCACATCAACTTATTTGTCTTCCATATCCTTTTGCTACTTGCTGATAGAGCAACCAAAGTTCCCCTCATGGATCATTAAAGCTTCATTTTGGCTTGTGATTAACTTCACTTAAGCTTCCAGCGGATTTGTCATCAGCCTGTATTTCTTTAAAAAGGATATCTGTTGCATCACTTTTCATTTTTGTGTGATGACTAATGTTTTGAAGGGAATACAGAAGGCCAACACAAGAGAAAGGGCTAATTGGTGCGTGGGATTATTACAAATAACTTCAGTAACTTCCCTTATGGTGAGGCAGTGAATTGGGATAAAGGGGAAATTCAAGAGTCTTTTAGCTGCCAGGAGTCTGTTTGACCCTGTAAGCTCCTATTCTGTATTTATTGGTAGATTTAACAAACACAAGAATGATGCCCACAATAAGAAGATATTCACTCAACCAAAGTGTAATGCAGTTAAGTGAAACATAGATCCCTCTGTGCACTGGGTGTGTTTGAAATATGTCTTTCTTGATAAATTGTTTGAGTAAATTCAAGGCTGTTGATGCGGTGGGTTCAGTAGTTGACCTAAACAAGCCAAAACCAGCTTTTGCTGTTGCCACACATTCATTGGGCTTTGTGGAAGTCTTTGACTGTGACTGATCATAATTCACTGACCTGGCTTAGTGGAGGGCTAACTTTCCCTTTCACTCTGTGATCACATTCACAGTTGACCTTTTTCTTGCCAAGGGACCAACTCCAGAGGAATGGCTTTTTTTTACCTCGCTAAAAAAGAAACGTAAAAAATGAGATTTTCAGCCAGAAGGGTAAAAAGGCAAACAGAAAGACAGCTGATGCAGCAAATCAGAGATGTGTTTGGTGATTCACACACCTGCTTTGTCCAACAGTGAGATGAACAAATGAGAGTCGGCCAAAGGACCCTGGAGCAAGTTTATTCTAAGGGGGCCAAACAATGACTCAACAGCAGGTTTTTGACGCTGAGTAAATCAAAGAGGACAACAATTATGCACCATGGTCCATAAAAGCAGGTGCCCTAAAATATATTTCAGTGAATCTTCCTTGTTCTTCTTGATTTACATACTTGTTACCGACAAATACAATAAGTAAGCAGACAGTCCGATAAAAAGGTAACAGTTAACGCAGTGATTGATCTCCACTTCAAGCTGCTGCCCGATTTTGATTTACATGTTGGGATGATGTCATATTTTTCGGTTTCACCATAACATGTTATTTTAACATTTTGAATGGAGTAGGAAAAGCACAGATGTTACTGATAAGATTAACAACAGATCTGTTTTATTCAAGAGTCCCGATAAGCCACTGTCACTGTGTCCCATCTTGAACTACAGCAGGACCCTAAAAATGAAGCAGCCATCATTCATTTTATGATTTAATGTACAATTGACCTACAGTGACACGTCAGAATATGCATCACTTGATTTTTTCAGCCACTTCAGGGCAGCGTTACGAACTTTAAAACCTAACACTGATATATTATGACCGTATAACGTTTTTAAAGAGCACATATTAGCAAACTATTGTCACAGCAAACAAAAAGCAGAAATCTGGAGAAGTGTTTCTGCATTGTGTTTGATGCTATGAGAGTCTCTAAGCACTAAATGTAAGCCAGTTAAGTTAAACAACTTATTTCAAGTATGATATCATTGAAAACCCCACACAGCAATATACTTAATTGTGATCCGTTATTAATATCATGGTTTATTGGCTTTGAAATTACATAGGAAAAGTTGAGATAAGAAAATATATTGTGCATTGTCAATGGGGAACATACTGTACTTGCTACAGTGTTAAGCTGGACGGACGCCTGGACGCTAGCGGCCAACAGCAGCTGTGTTTGTTTGGTGAATCACAAAACAGGGTGTGCTTAACTCTCTGCCTTCACTTCCTAACATCTTTATCCAGAAGATTGTCAGTTAAAGAATTCACTTTCCTTGTGATCTCAGAACATGTTTGATGGATCAAAGTGGATGTGGAAATGATTTTCCCTTTTTATGGCAGATGATTGATCTCAGCATTTGACTTAGAAGAGTAACTCTTTAAACACATGTTGGTGGACATCCGTGTCCACCAGTGCTTTGGAATGGTAAAGTATGATGTAGTTGTACTGATTATTAAATAAATATGGGATTGGGTTATTATAGCTTGTAGAGATGTGTTTAGAAGCTAATTTGGCGAAGAGGTTGGAGATATGCTGCGTAAGGACTAGTACAATAATACACCGAAAAGTTGACTGCCCATGATCCAACATCTCTTAAACAGGTATGTCAGCTTTCGGAGATTTCTAGTTTATTACAACCATAATCTAATTTTTGTATTATCAATCATGTTGGTTTTTCACACAGGTTAGGTACTCAGTATGTCCACCACCTACGCCACGAGCCACTTTACCGTGAACTATACAGCTTTTATCCTCCTTTTTCTTGACCTGCCAAGATGACAATTTTCACAATTTCAGCCACAAAGCAAAAAGCACAGATACTTAAAAAAAAGGCTTCCAGTCTAAACGCACTATAATTTTCAACCGGTTTGGCTGAAACTCTGTTTGCTGTACTGTTTCTCTTGTTGAGCTACTGACTATCGACAGTAATGCCTGGTTCAGACCACCAAATGTTTTGTCTGTTAAAATGGTCACTGTGTCAGATAAGGCTATTACAGAGTTACTTGCCGTCCCTTTGCTGAGAGTCATGACAAACGACAAGATGGTAACTGACCATTGAATCTTGCCCTCCATCATGATGTATTTGGAAAGGAGGTGCAAGGAACTGTCCTTTAGGATAGGAAATCCTTTAGGAAATCCTAAAAACCAAACTGTGATCTTTCCTATGTTTCCAACGTTATTATTCTTTTGCCTTGGAATATTAACAGCTTTGCATTAAAGAGCATCTGTCAAAGTCAACTGAGAAAAAAGAGCAATAACCATAGTCTTTTTAACCAAGGTGTGCAGATGTTCCAGGACACATTATGACTCTACGTGCAGGCAAAGTGAAAGAAATCAAGTTGTGTTGGATGTGTGATAGATTTGGCCCAGGAACTTGCTGGTCTTCATTAGGTCTGAGGTCATCATATCTGGCTTTTAGTCAGGGACGCAGGCAACCTTGACTTTTCTGGGCAGAAGACTGAAGTTGGATGATTTGAAACAGATAGGACTTTGCCTGTGGGCAGGGTGTGAGAGGAAGCAGGAAAACAACTACAACAGCAGAGTGGACTTGATGGATTTCCTCTGTAAGGCCTCAAATTTGTCCCCATGTTTTTCTCCTTAAAAATCTTAATACTTAAGTGATGATGCTATTAAGAAGGAAAGTCAGAGTCTGATGAAGTAGTTGTCAACCCAGGTAGAGCTCAATGGTTGGTAAAAATGACCAAACCATCAACTCTACATTTGACACTTCTTGGATTTTATTTCCCGCACCTTTTCATTTTATTGTTGGACTTTGGAGGTCTATGGCCAAACAAACACTTCTGATATGGCTTGTTGCCACAGGTCAATCGATTGATCATTTTAACATTTACTGTGCGTCACCATAGTGTATTGAATTTTTTTTTTTAAATGCCTAAAGGTTTCTGTGTACATGAGTAATTTGGCACTAAGTGAATGTTCTCTTATTGGATTTTTCTAAAAGCAAATGGGAAAAGGGACAGATCCAGTGAGCCTGAGAGCCATTTCAACATTACGTCTCCTTCTGGTTCATAAAAGTTCAAAACAATGTCAAAATGCTGCTGCTATATTTCCAAAGAAAAAAAGGAGAAAAAAAACAATTAATCAAAATCAATATTGTTGGGCAGAAGACACTTAAGATAATGAATGAACTTCACTCGGCATGACATATTTTTGCAAGATACAATTCGTCATATTAGGTATTCTAAATATTATGTCATTATGACGCAATGTGAATGTGTATCAATGGTATGAAGTACAACATTTTTGTAAAAACAAGTAATAATTTTCCCGTTTCTACTGACAGAGATTGATTTATGAAGCTATGTCCAGAATCTAAATTGAGGAATACTCACTTAATCGAAACGTGTCTTTTTGATATGATTGCTGGTAGGATTGAGAGCCACATTAATGTAGATTGATTGTAGCTTTTCTTTCTACAGACTGAGGGTAAATGCCGCAGTGGGTGATTAAATCCAGGCCCTTAGCTTGGACGCTTCTGGGGCGGATTTTCCGAGAGCAGGGGACTTGGCGCCGGGGATCCTGTGTATTTTCCACCCTGATCTCTGCTTGGCAGACGCCTAAATAATAAAGCTCTTTTTACTGAGCAGCCCGGGGTTCCCTGTGTACAAACACAAGCCCTGCGTCCCCTCCGGCCTCTGCTGTTTTAACACGAGCCGTCGCCATGGGGGTTACCTCACACCTCACTAAGCTCCCGTCCTTCAGTTGTCTGCAAGTCAGCCCCCACTCTGCCACAGACTCAATTTGATCTTGAGGTAATTTTACTAGGACCAATGTGCACAATGCAAGGCTTGATCAGCGAACACAGGAATCAGCTTACAACTGACAAACACCTAAACAAAATCCTGCGATAAAAATCATGGAGAAATGCTGCAAAAGTCAAGGGGTTCATTTAGGGAGTTTTCACTGGAGTGCCCACTATACTAACACTTCTCTGCCAGTCAAACTCCACATATGTTTTAGTGTTTCAACTGTTATTTTTAATTGCATCATGGAGTGCAGTAGGGTGTGACACCAGTACGATCACGGAAATGTAGCAAGCGGTGATGAAACGTCCATTCATGCGGCCACGCATGGATGTGTGTTTATTTTACTACTGTGCAGGTTAATCTGGCCCTCAAAGCCTGGTGCTGTGCGGGTGCCAAGGCTCACAAACCCTCTGCGCTCTGATCAGCGTGCCAGCTTTGAAACCTGAAGCGGCCAGAGAAACCTCCTTCAAAACCTACGGCCCTGGACTTTCATGCCTTAAGAAGAAACATTTAAAAAAGGTAAATCAAGGTAATTTTTTCCTGCAGAATTATTGCATTATTACCTTGCTTGACATTAAGTGTTTTTACAGTATAAACATTTTCCTAGAGTACTGTTGGTCCTGTCCGGGAAGTGTCCTGGACAGGATTTGGTGGCACCTTTACCTCTAAATGCCCATATAAACCATTTAATGGAGACCCAGTCTCTGAACAGCTGCGTGGGCGGAGTAGTTCGCTATAAAGCCAAAACAGTAGCTGGGCAGTGGAGGGAAAACTAAGGGATTGTTCAATTTTTACCAGCTGACACATTTTTACCATGAACAATAAAATGACAACAACACATAAGACTTGGGGAACACTGGAAGAAATTAGTCGCCAACTTCAGTAGCTAATTAACACAGCCACAACACACACCACGACGCCCTTCCGTGTGACCGTGTTGAGTGTGTGGCACCCAAAGTTTTTGTGATGTAATCATGGTAAACCACACTCTACATGACATCAAGTTATTTTAACTTTTAGATCATTAAAGAGGAGGGATGTTTAAAAATGCTGAAAAAGTACTCATTTAATGAATTTCAAAGTAGTTTTGACAAGGGAAGTCTGAATAAGATCATCTGTATGAGACTGTGATGTAATATTACAACAAGCAGAAGATATATGGCCTCTTCATGTTCACTTTTGTCTTCCTTTCCTGCCCTACCTAGAATCGGCATTATTAACAAACACCAAGAAGACCCAACAGATCAATTCTGTGTTTTTGTATTATCAGAATGTAAAGAAAAAACATAAATGTAATGGATTTGTTCAATGTTTAGCATTTCAAACATTCATTATCTAGTGACTAAAGGAGGCCACACACAAACACAAACATAAATGAAAGAGTGACTACACTTAGAAACGGGGACGCCTTCATATCCTCTGTGGAGTGAGGAAGAAAAAATAAAACTCTGGTACCAAGCACAGCTCCTCTGGCGCCTCGCCACCACCGAATATCAAGAATCAGTTTACAGTTTGAGCACCTCCCTTCTCCGCAGTCCATCTGTGAGTTATATTTCTCCAGAATGTGCATGGATGAGGTGCTTGTTTAGCCATCTGTGTGTGACACAGTGTTCACTGCACTCACTTCACAGCTACGAATACTTTTATTTCCCTATTTTTGAAGTATCTTTGCAATTGTTTTGATGTCATCCTTGACAAGTACCTACTGTTTCTGATCTTATCATTTCTATATAATGCTAATAAAGGCTTTACCGATTATTAATTGTTCTTACTAAGAGGCTCCCACTACTTGTACTGTACAAAGCCAGCACCATCCATCTCTGTAGCCGTTTAAAACAGGCAACTGCATCATGCCCCATCAGCCTCCCTCCTCCACATGCCTCCCTCCAGCTCATGGTTCTTGTGTCTGAGGGCTATATCTGCACTCCCACACCAACTAGCTGCATTGTTGGCAGCCATGGTTTAATTCTAGTTTCTAACTAGTTGTGAGAAGGCCTTCAATCTAGTCTGCAAACCTCACTTGACATAAACAACATCCAACTGAAGCACAATGCTGTTTTCCTCGTACTTCTCTAAACAAACTTAAAATAGTGTTTGTAATTTTCTGTGTATTTTAGGTCTCGGGTTTGCGGGTGCAGAATGTATCATGGTGAGAATTGATAATATCTGTGAAGCACCAGAAGCAGGCAGATCAGCCACCCTCAGGGCAATGACGTACTTTACCATCATGCAACACCACTGCACTGCAGAATGAAGCGTCGTGCCTCAGGTTCTCACAGTAGGCTATTCAGTATTGCGTGCCATGACAGTGAGGTACACCATCACCCATCCTGTGGTGATGCTGGTAATCTGGTACATTACCATTTCTTCAAGGCCAAAAGTAAGATATCCTTTAAAAATAATCATTTTTCAATATGCCCCTAGTCTAGCTCTTGCCAAGAGTAAGATGAGAAGATTGATACCACTCTCATGCCTGTGCGGTAAGTCAGTAACGTGAGCCAGGAGGCGATTAGTTTAGCGTAGCATACAAACTGGAGGGAGAACCATCTAGCCTGGCTCTGATAGCAGATAAAGATTATCTAACAGCTCTCAACCTCACTTATAGTAGAGACTGTTTAATCTGTACACAAACAGAAGTGTAGAGACGAAAATGTGTGGTTTTGAAATACAAGTTTTTCTCAAAGTGACCTATAATAAGTTAAAACTATTTTGGGACCTTCCTTCTGGTTTCAAAGCAAACAAATGAAGCAAAGAACTTGACAAAGAACTGTCAACGAACACACGCTGTACATAAGAACCAAGTAATCTCACTGTCGCACTTTACAATAACTTCTTCCAGGTGCTAAAATGCCAAATGCATTCAAGGAGTCTTATTCAAATATCCACCTCTACATGTGGGTGGGCAGGAGATTCCCCATTGAGGCCAAGCTCCCCTCCCCCCCTGCTCGTCCTTCTGTGACCTTACTGTTTACAGTTCATATAATCCACATTAATTAATGTCATAAAAAGAAAGAACCTCTGCAGTGTGGCATGCTGTTTAAACAGTGTTGAAACAGTAAAAGCCTGTGCATTGGTATGATGTCAGCTCATGCCTTCCCGATACAATCAAAAACTATTCAGTTGCATCTTTCTTCTTGTCAGAACTTAAGTGTAAAATAATAAAAGTAGCATTCAATTCACAACTGCTGTAGAACTCATTTGTTAGAATGAAGTGAGGTATACAGTATATGATTGCAGAGAGTGCTACAGTTATGCCATCATCACAGCTGGATTTTGTTTTAATGGATGGTATTTTCACTGATCCACGTGCAAATGAAGCTGTAGTACCAGAAAAAGTCATGACAGGAACTTTACAACAACCAATCTATGCCAAGGATCGGTCATCAGTGGAGAACAATGAGATCATCAGAGAATCAGACAAATGGGAGCTGCTCTCAGAGTACTGGCCAAAAGTCAGGATGATCTCATATCAGGGCTGCTCAGAGGCCACTGTATCTCTGTGCCAATAGGAAGCTTAATGTAGTCATGTATTCTAACCGGCACTTATTAGCAGGTACTGAATTCTAAGGTTGGTTGAATGAAAACATGAGACCACAAATGATATTAACAATGGAATTTGATTATGATTTGTGCCTCCTTTGCCCCTATCCTGATTCATGCTGGGCCTTATTGATTATAACAGAAGTAAATTATGTTATGTAGAACAATGCTACCACCTTGTGGCCAAAAGAGGTATTTCAATTCCTGTAATTATTTATCCAATAGACTCTATTGGATAGAGCTTTTCTCACTATAGCCTCAATAGCTAAAGCAGGAAAAAATAAACAAACACAACACAGATAACTCGTGTGTTGTCCTCACCTCGTTAAAGCATCTTGATCTTCATGCACCAATACTTCCTCCCCCCCAATCTGCTCCAGATTTGAGTTTCTCTGATGATTCATCTTTACATAATGTAATCCGTCCACATGGCCTCTCTGTTCCACCTTTAGTTTTAAAAACACGTTGAGTTTATGAGGCTTAGCAACAGCAGACAGTCCTCACACACACTGAAGGTAAAAGTTCCTGATTAACTGGGTGGGGACCCCATCACGTTGAAAATTAGCATTTTAGCATATAACCACACCCAGAATGCTGTTTGTCACAACGCCGTAGTGTGCTTGATTTGCGTCACTTAGCGTGCTCGGCGGGCGGCGCATTAAGTGATAAATAGGTAAATGCTACTTGTTTTACTTTATAAACTATGCAGAGGAACAAAAATGATTAACCTTAATCCGTTATGATTTCTTTTAAAGGGGACCTATCATGCAAAATGCACTTTTGTATGTCTTTTATAAATATGTGTCGCCGGTGTGTCAGGGAACTCACGCAGCGTCAGAAAAATAAAACCCCTGCTCTTTTCCTCCGTACCCAAATCTTTTAAAAACGGGGGTACAACGAGGGGATACAGATTTGCTGCAGATATGACATCAAATCGGCGGCGGACCCACAGAAAGTTGCTATCAGAAACAATGCCTGACGTGTTTTGGACGTAATCTCGTCTTCAGCAAGCCTCGCTAACAGTCAGAGCTAACCTGTACTATGAGGGCCGTCCCTGGCCAACATGAAGCCCCACGCAAAGTTATATGATGAGGCCCTATGTTTCGCTAGCGTCGACGGGGACGGGGGTGCTAGTGGAGCCAACCCCCTGTTTTTTCTTTAGCCCCGGACAATTCTCCCTCAATAATATAATACATTAACTGTGCTTTACCTGAACCTCATCATGACTCTAGAGAGGACGGGAGGATTGTAATTTCCTGTGTTCAGTGAATGCAACAGGCAAGACACCAGGGGGGTATACTACGAAGCAGGATTTTCGCTTAGCCGGCTAACTTCAGGGAAAACTCGGGGTTTCCGGTCCTACGAAGCTGTTTCTCTTTTTAACTTATGCTGTGCGGCTAACCTGCCCCGGAGCAGGCTAAGAGCTCAACTCAGTGAAAGCACTGCCTGCTGACCAATCAGAGCTCAGTGTGCGGAGTTTAAAGCGATCTAGTCATATTACAGGAGAAAGGAAATACAGAAAAGCTGCCGTTGCAGGAAAGACGGAAAGAAGGTGCAACTATGTGGCTTTTATCCTGGATAAAGTGTTTAAGTAATGGATGTTTAAAGTTTAATGTCTCCATATATTTGTCTAATATTATAGTTTACTTTTCATTCAGGAAGTATGACGCTGCGCTGTCAGTACGCTTCTCCATGTTTGTGATTGGTCGAATGCTCCAAATACCACCCCTTTCATGTGAACGCGCACCTAACTAGATAGGGCACGGCTGGCTTGAGCGATCCACTTGATAACCCGCGTCGTAGGACCGTTTAGCGAGAGCGCGTATGTTTTGGATTAGGCCAACCGGCTAACTCAAACATATCCAGGTTTTAGTGGTCGATTGCGATTTTTTGTGTTGTAATATATATAACTAGTTTCAAAGTAAATTATAGAGACCGAATCGAATGGGCGTGCTAAGTTTCATTGCAGTTGTTGCACATAAATACGAACGAATGTACAAGCGTATTGAAACCTTCAATTGACTGTAAATGTATGTAACAAATGGGACCACGTTCACCACCGAGACCCCAACAACAACAACAACACACTCGGTGTGACACTTCTTAACCAGAAAAAATTCTTAAAAAACACACAGGTAGAAGTTTTGAGTCAGGGCTCGACTGTCAAATTTGTACACAGTGTCACTGCCACCAGACCCCCCATATGATGCTTCGANAAGGCAAAGTATTTGCTAGATTACAAGGCATTGAGGATGTTGTACTGTTCACTCATTTTGCCATTTTTCATTTATTGTATAGAAGTGTGGGGCAACACGTATATGAGCAACATAAAGCCATTGTCAATATTACAGAAAAGGGCAGTACGAATAATTCATAAAGCTGACTCAAGAGAACACACCAACAGACTGGTTTTGAAGTCAGGACTCTTGAAACTCAAAGACATAGCTGAGCTGCAGACATCAGTAATGCTCAGGGCAAAAAGCAGAATGTTACCAGCATATTTACAACAGTTGTTTGTTTTTGGATCAGACAAGGAAGAACACAGAAGGAAATTAAATTGTAAGCATCCATATGGAAGGACTACTCTTAAACAAATGTGTATTTCGGTGGTTGGTGTACAATTGTGGAATTCTCAACAAAAGGATCTAAAGAATTGTATTTGTATTTATCAGTTAAATAAGTTGTATAAATTAGGAAAGATGGGACTATATGAAGCAGAATGTGAATAAGTCTATGTACTCTGGTCCTTCATGTTTTTGATGTCTTTGATGTGATGTCTCCTCTGTATTTGCTGGTCCCATTGCCATTGTTGTTATTGTTATTATTATCATCATGCGTCGCTTTCCACCTTCTTCTCCAGTAGGACTCAGATGAGGGTGTTGCACTTTTCTTTCTCTTTTCCTTATATATGTGATGTTTTGGTCTTGTTTTGTTTCTTTCCGTTAACCGTCAAGTGGGAAATAAGTATTTTTTGTTGTGTGTTTCTCTTAGTATCCTAAGATACTGTTATGTTTGGCTGTGAGAATTTTTTTTTATTATTATGAAGGGCAGACCATCTATTTGTATTTATTTTTGTTTTTTTTAGAAAGGGGCAGGTCACATAAGATTTTATTCTTCTCCCTGCTCCTTTTCGCTCAATGGTAGTCATGTTTTGTGGCAATTATTGTACATTTGGTTTTGCGTACCATGAGCGGGACAAATACAAATGAAATAAAAATGAAATGAAATGTATAACTGTATAGTATCTTAATTATTTAAAATATAAGGTGACTAAAAATGGCAACCGTATTTTCAGTTTTGGCAACCAAAAGCTGATGCCTCACTTTTAAAAGTTAGCATTGAGCCCTGATAAGTTAATTAAGTAAAGGAAATTTGCTAATTCAACCCTTATAAAGACTTTACTGTATCAAATGTAGGTCAGAGGTTGCCAAACTGGGTAAGGCCTATAAACTGTATAAGGGTTGGGCCCCTCCTATAGAATGTATAAGGGTTGGGCCCCTCCCTCCCAAGTTGAAAAGATAATTTCAGAGGGGTCACAACATAATAAGTGGGGAAAGAAAGAAGAAACACTTAGAGGGACATTTCAGCCTTTAATGTAACTCCCAAGAACGTATACACATCTAAATTGTAAGGGATGTTGTATTGAATCCTGTGTTCTTTTACACTTTAACATCCTATTTTCAATGGTGAATGGTAAATGCAGCTGTCAAATAAAGTTAATGACAACATTATTTTCCTTGGAGATGAAGTTGATTAGAAGTACTTGCTAAAACATAACTACAATTACATCAATGTACTTGAATGTACTTTGGTACCATTCACCGTTATTTTACAGATTTTATAGATACAGTACCTATCCTTTATCATAATAGCCTTTTATTTTGTAAATATCAATGTAAACACTGTTCAAGAGTAAGATGTTCCTCCTAAACAACTCATTTTGTATTCACCAAATCTATTAGAGAAGAATGCTGCAGTGTGTTTCTGTGTTTTTCAGTCAGGTTGTCTCACCTTGACATCTATACAATGTGACACAAAGCATGACACCAAATGACAAAAAATAATTTTATAAAACAGTTTTATTTCACATGAAATAAGTAAACATGCATGGTTTTACAAATAATATCTGTCATGAATGTTATCCCTCACTTTGGACTGTGTGAATTATTTAATCATAAATACATTCTATCAACATCACTAATGAATACCTGGACACTGTATTTACATGATTAATTGTTTATGCAATAATGAAATTAGTCACTTCTTTATAGAACATTTACCTATACAACCTATACACAATCAAGTGTACACCTTTTAAAATAGTGACAGGTAAAATTGTCAAGGCACAAACAAACAAGTCACAGATTTTTCTTGCAGATGTAGTGAGAGAATTCAAGTAACAATTAAAAATAACAATAACAGTGGATTTTATATGCTGAAATTGAGCATTAAATATCCAATATAATTCAGATTTTTTTTTTTTATAAATAGTTAATACAACATTGTACAATGTACATCTAACTCTTCTTAGAAGGGAAGTGGGATTCAATACTTCCTAATAGAGTTGATATATCTCAGTATGTTACACTGTAACAGGAAAGGAGATCATGGTCATTTTCAAGGCTTTTACTTTAGGTGTGTGTGTGTGTGTGTGTGTGTGTGTGTGTGTGTGTGTGTGTGTGTGTGTGTGGCCTCTAAAGCTTAGCTTCTTCGATGATAGGCGATGCAGCCACGCTCCCATTGGGATAGTCGGAAGGTCCCTATCAATCAAAACAACAAGTCAACAGAGTTATGGACTCAACACAGAAGTTGTTGTTTTTCTCTGTAGATTTTAGGTAGGTAAGGGAAGTTCACCCCTAAACAAAGACAACTGTTATTTATTTAGATTGTCTTGATGTGAGTTTGATTTTTGGAGACATTTTATCTAGAATGTAATGGCACCGAGCGTTGGTTCTCCAAGCACCAAAATACATTTCATATATTTCTGCTGGACTACACCTCCAAATGAATCACTGTGAAGAAAGCGTGAATCTGCTCACGGGAAAAACCATGTGACAGAGCGAAATGTAAACATTAATGGCGTCCTTCTCTGCTGAAATGTAATCTTAGCTCTCAGAAAGAATCTCATATATTCGAGTTCCTTCTGTACGGTGATATCGTAAAATAAACTACTCACAACAAGTTCTGCACATTATCCTAAGTAACTGGGTCAGGAGATACAACAATTACTAAAGTTAGAAAAGAATAACTTGTTTTGTTTTATTTAGGGGTGAACTATCCCTTTAGGTCGGAATGGGTGCAAAATGACTTACATTTGAAAGATACACTCTTAACAAAGAACAAAACAATGTAAGCTGCTTCGTTAGCTTCAGAAATAGGATTGCTTCTGTGTATTTGAACTATGTTTTAATTGAAAGATCTTGATGAAAAACAGCGCAAGTTACAGAAAACATGCCAGATGAAAAACACACAAATGGACAAACAAAAGCACATAAATTGGCCCTTGTCACATTAGACAGTTTGGCATGTCGTAGCAAGCACGGGATATTAACATTAATGTAATAACATTGCATTGTCTTCATGGAATGGCTTTACACACACAGTAAAAGTGCATTGTTTCTTGTAGTTTCAGTGAAAGCCATCCGTACACTTTATAAAATATATCACTGACTGGCTCACTGGAGTTAATCCTACAAATCTGAGCTAGCCGAGAGATTTCCTTCTCAGAGAGTTTTAAAGGCACAAAAACAACTTCACTTGTTGATTTTCTCATAAGCTTTTAATCCCTACCATTTATTTTCTACCCCCTGCATGAGAACACATCTCACTCTGTCTGCCCCAGAAACCCCAGGTGAAGCAGCCAAGTGGAATTCAGCCACTAATAATTAAATAATTAAAAACCTGTGCTTTACATGCCAACATGTCTTTCAGAAGAACGCCTGTATATGAATACGTAATAAAATCACACATAAATAAATAAGGCCATAGTTTCATTAACAAAGCTATCATAAATTAGCTCAAATTGTTTTGTATGGACATGCATGTCTCCTTGGTATCATTGAATATAATAATCTAGAACAGGATTAGTGAGAAAATAAAAGGTTTCATATTTACATGAAATTGTGAATTTGATTTAGAGTAGTTGGAAACAAAGGGACAGAACGAGCAGGGTGAACAGGTGAAGGGTGTGCAGTAGGATTGTGATTTCCGGCAGTGTGTGCTGATTGCTGAGCTCCTACCTTAGTGCATCTGCATGTCGAGCTAAGATTTGAGAAGATATTTTTGTGGAAGCAGAAAGGTACATTGATCAGGCTTGTGAAGGGGGGGTCAGTGGATTGGAGATTAGCGTTGTGGTTCCGTAGTCTTGTCCTGACATCTGCTTCGCCGCCTAAAACAACAGCTACTAATCACTTCTTATTCAGAGTTTATAGAGGAGTGAGTCTTCAGTCCAGGATGAAGTTTCTGCGACACGATCTGATCCATCAGGCAGTTTTGTCATTAACCCCAGTCAATTCTTGCTTTTCCCCAACTACTGATTGAGTTTGTAACAATGCTTCCATTTTTGTATAGCTGAAGCCTGAGAGGTATTGAACATGCTAAGGTATTAGTACAAAGTAATTGTTCACTAACTTTTAAGTCAGGAGATATCACGTTCACATATCTGTCTATTAACTGTAAGACACTTAGCTTAACTTAGCTTTAGCTTTGATTAGCTTAGCTTTGCTTAATCTAACTTTGCTTAGTTCAGCTTCTAGACAGAACATATTTTTGGCATGTAAACCAACATAAAATGTTGAATTGTTGTACTGATTTAACAAACAAGCTATAATTGGTTACGTAGTTGTTTAGTAGGTTTTGTTCCAAGATCAGCCTGTTTCCTGTCTTTGTGCTTTGCTAAGCTAATCGTCCCCTGGCTTCAGCCTTGTATTTAAAAGTTATGAGCGTTGTATCGATTTTCTCATGTGGCTCTCCACCATCAATTGAATTTCCAATAACATGTTTAGCTTTTTCTGTTCATTACTTGTTTGCATCATTTGTGAGGAATTTGACTTATTTCCTGTCACCAGTAACTTCACCTTGGAGCTTATAGACTCACTCAGACATCAACAATGATTTTCTCTGTAGTCCTGTCACCTCCTTAGAGTAGCATTGCTTTGGTTGAATTCAAACATTCTCAAAATGTTGCTCTTGTTTTATTGGAGGTAATCTGTCGTTTTTTTTAACCTTGTTTGTCTTTTTTTAAATCAGGTTATTTCCCAAACAACATACTCAAAGCAATGCTACCAGAGGTTGGCCGGTAACATCGAGGTGAAACAGAAAAAAGACATGATTTATGACAGACATAGTGCCGTAGAGAGACAGTAATCACGTAACAAAATATTTGTACAGACACAAAAATGCAGGCCAAGACAAAGGTAGACAGACACAGGTTAGTTATTTCTGGAGCAACACAAGACACACATGTGACTTTTGACCGCATGCCTTCCATGCAAACCTATGACAAGCAAACAAATAACACATAGGTCTTTTTTTCACGGCAGATATTTTTGACTTCATTTTGTTCTTTATGTCTGTGCTTCTACTGTCAAAACATCTTCCATGAAAAAAAAGGATTATACCAAACCATAATTACAACCACCATTGCTCCACTACATTATATCCCCAACACCTTTTTTTATATCTTTAACACTTACTGCTGCTTTTGCCAACATGTTTGCCTTTTGTCTCCGCAGATCAGACTTGATTAGGCCTGCAGAGAAAAAGAAACATAACAAGTTAAGCCTGTATGAGGTCATTATAGAACAACAAGTGTAGTTGAAGGACATGATGTAATACAAGTAAGCATCCCGTAGGGGGCTCTTTTCAGGTTTATATTTTGCAAGAATAAAAATGCAGTATGACTAGTCATGCATCCTAACTTAGCCTCACACTTTGCATTGCAAAACGATGGAAAAGGTTGCAACATAATCATCATCCTCAATTTTTACTTAAGGAGAATTTTTCCCAAATTGATCAGCTATAAAGCTCTTAATAACATTAAATGTCGCGAGTCTACTCTACAGTATATCACAAAATGGGATTTCAGTTCATAAATATGTTCCTTTTCTTGTGTGATGACACAACAAGTAGTCTACTCATGTCTGCAATGCTGGGAAAATTAAAATGATTAACTATATGATAGCAGAAAGGTCTCATTAAATAGTCTTCCAGTATTTTTCTAGTGTGCAACATTGTAAGCGCTTCAGTAGCCTTCGCATTGAGCACAAGTTCTACATTGGCCCTCAATTAGCCCTTCAAAAAAAAAAATGGCCTTGTTTTCACTGAAGCATGAAGTCTCACATTTAACACCTGAAAATAAGCTGCAACCGTTTGTATGTATTTCAGTGTGCATGTGCAGCGTTTCACACTGTATGTTAATGACCTTCAGAGTAAGAGTTTTCCATTACTTAGTCCAGTGTTTTTCAAAGTGGGGGCCCCGACCCCCCGGGGGGCCACCAGGGGGCACCAGGGGGGTCACGCAAAGTTTGAGGGAAAGGGGAATTTCTTTCTTTTTTTAAAGTTACATTTTTTTTTTTGTAGATGTTATTAATTACTGCATATCTATCAATATATGTGTCCTTTGATGCCAATCTTTTAATATTTTATTTGTATTAATATTTTATTTTATTTTATTGTTATGAAATCACACGACCGCCCTTCAAGCCAATCAGAATCGAGCTGCCGCTACTGAGAGTGAAATTGAGTATCTGCTCAGCTCAAGTGAGAGCTAGTGAAAATTTCGCTCTGCAGCTGGATGAGAGCACGGATGTAGCAAATATTGTTGTTTATAAATATGAATATAAATATGTTAATTGTTAATATTACTGTATTATAATGTTATTAAGGCATAAGTAGCTTTCAAAAATGCTACAAATATATGTTAATTGTTCATATTACTGTTCAAAATTATATAATGTTATAAAGACAGAAATCACTTTAAAAATGCTTTAAAAATATGTTTACTGTTAATATTATTGTTTAATATTGTGTTAAGAATGTTTATAACAGAACAAACAATGAATGTAATGAATGACAAACAAAAGATAAAAAAAATGTTTAGAAGAATAACTGATTATTAATTATTAATACAAATATACATTAAGAAAATGTATTAAGCTGTATGATTAATTAGTCATATTTTCCATCAGAATGTACTCATCCTTTAAAAGAAAATTGCAACAGGGGGGTCCCCGCCAGAGGATAATGCTATATGGGGGTCCTTGGCATGGCAAAGTTTGGGAACCCCTGACTTAGTCAATGAACAACAACATGTTTACGGTTCCATCCTCTGACTTTTGTATCTGCTCTGGCTTTTACTTAATTAAAAACATATACTTTGAGTATAGGACTGAGCGAAGAACAAGATACCAGTGGTAACACCTAAGTATTTACCCTCTGTTTTATGTAACTCGTTCTAAGTAAAGGAAAAGGTACTATAAACCAGGAGGAGCTTCAACTAACATTCTTGCAAGTAATATTTTTTGTGAGTGTAAGCAATAATAAAAACACATTTGCTTTTCTGTTCTACTGTATGTGGATATTAACTTTTAACCCTTAAACAGATCTTCCAAAAAACCCAGTAACCATCCTTTATATTCTTAGGATTCAACAAAAACAGTAACAAACAAATACATTCCTAGCATTGCTGTGTGTGACATAAAATATGTACTTTGCTTTGACTCCACACAGCATATGTTTCACAGTCAGAAAGGTCTTACCCGTCATTACTGTGCCGATTAGAAGAAAAACACAGAGGAAGATGTTTCCTGCCAGAGTGCCGAATCTGTCGATGATCTTCCCCTGGCTGATGGTGAAGATAATGCCGAACACCTGGGCGTGCAAAACATGTAGGAGTAAGAAATAACGTGGGTGCTAACATGCACACAAGCACCCTCACAACCATAACAGATGCTGAACAAATGCTTAGTGGTAAACAAAGGTCTAGTGGTATTGATATCAAATGGCAAAAAAACAACTAGCACACAGCAACATTTTGTAAGTTTTTCACATAGTAGTACATACATAGTTTGCAAGCCTGTTGTTTGTTGCACATATGATGGAACAGTTTCAAGGTCTGCAAAGACCTAACTCCTCTGCATACTTTCGAATCCAAGGTCAAATCAGGATAGTAGAAAAATTCCAAGAGGGTATGTTTTCAGTTTGGTTTGTTTCTCTGTTTGTCAGCAGGATAATGAAAAAATACTGGCTAGTTTTCATGAAACCTGGGGGACATGTGTAGCATGGGCCAAGGAAGAAATCATATCATTTAGGAGCGGACCTGATTTTTCACTTATGGAAAAGAAGCAACTTACTCACTTTCTTTTTGCACAACTAGGAACAACATAAGCAGATGTTCTCACGCTATCTCTTTGGGCTTTGCTGATCTATTATTTATTCTATTCTAAACCACACCTGGACTGAAGCATTCTTTTGTGCACCAGTCATTCCTCCAATTTAATACAGAGTTAAATCCCTGATCAAATGTGATCTTCAGTGATCGTGATGTTATATTAAATGTCTTGTTTCCTTGTTTCTTGTCCTTAATATTTGACCTTGCTGATGTTGTGAAAGGAGCTGCTGTGATGCGAGAAAATGTTACACTTGATCTGACAATAAAGTTGTATCGTACCTGTGCTGAACAGTTGAGCAGTCCGGATGAGGTTCCTTCACACTCTGGGAACGTCAGCTCGACCGCAAACTCAAAGCCCAGTGGCAGGTAGCCTGTCATGAAGAATCTGCGCGCGCACACACAGACACACACACACACACACACACACAGAGAGAGAAGCATAGAGACATACAGTTAACAAAGAGAATCAAAGGTTGATTTGATTCTAGCTTAAATATGATTAATTCTGCCATTTATTTGACCTTAATTCCAATTATACAGCTTGGATAATGTATTTATGGGTAATGCAGAAACACACCTCCCTCTTTATTAAGAAATTTAAACACCCTTGTTTTTGACGTGGTGATGTTTTACAGGTTGTGACAGGTACTAGAACCATGTTGTTCTTCCACTGAGACGAGGACAATTGAAACTAGTATGTTTAGGGAAAGGCTTAAAGTACATACAAATCTGTAGTACATTTTAAATTATTAGATGGGTTAAAATATTAGGGACAATGGTTGTACACACTAGGTAAAAGAAAAGTTAATTTGATCAATAGAATACCAGGAATTCAAGCAGGAATTTAAAGCTAGCTTGAGCTAATTTAATCTCCATTGACGAATTAAGCACTCAGTGAGTTATTTGACCTGTCAGCCTGAGTCATATTAATCAGGTCCACTGGCTGGCATGTACACTATGTGCGCACGTATGGTATGTATATGATGTACGCGTGCCTCCACAGAGAGGGCGAGCTCAAGCTGGAGGGTCAATCTGTGCTGCTGAAGAGGTGTGATGTTTTCACACCATACACAGAAAGGTCAAAACTGGATGTAAAAGTACTGCTGGCTACGATATCTGGTATTATTTACAAAAACAAGATATATATTGTGAAGATATAATTCATGGTGGCTCTAAAAGCTTTATTTTAAAGCACTGTTACTGTGATATTTAAAATATGAGACCATCTTGAACACCACCTGAGTATTTTTACCTACTTTGCAACTTCTTTTTTTAGATTACCACCAGATACCAAAGCAAATTCCTTGTATGTGTTGCAATAAACTTGATTCTGATTATATTAGTACTGTTTGAAATGTTTTGGTCCCATTTTTGTTAGTTTTGGATATTAACCATGTTCTAGGACTCCCTATAATGCAGTTTTAATACAAATGGAATTATCATGATGCAGTAAAGTAATATAATCTAACTATTCAGGATCATTCAGCTCAACTGTAGCCTGTATCAATACGTTTGCATTTTCCTGGAACAGGATCACCTCTGCTCTATGTCCTGATTTGGAGTACAGTGTCTGTTTGTACAGAGGAACATTTGAACCTAGATCCTACTGTGGGTGGATTTGCAAATGCTTATCAATCTAAAGTTGACTTCTGAATAAACACGGCTGTAAATTATTGTTGCAAATGTCAGAAAATAATAGTTACCACAAATTGGGTTGAACAAGTTTTCAGGTATTTTGATTTATATAATTATTTGTTCATATAAGGGAGGCGTGTGGTGCAGTGGGTTGTGCGTTTGTGTTCGGATCAGGAGGTCACAGGTTCAAACCCCACTGCAGTCAGCATGTCGTTGTATCCCTGAGACACTTCACCCCAAATTGCTCCTGTGGGGATTGCCCACAGTATTGAGTATGTAAGTCGCTTTTGATAAAAGCGTCTAACAAGTGACATGTAATGTAATATCATTTCAAGTTGTTTTAACCTTTGACTTAACCAATTAAGTGTTTAGCAAAAATAAACTGTACTCAAAAACAAAAGAATACCCGAGCGCTCCAGCAGTGATGAAGACCACCCAGAGGTGTCCCAGACTGAGTGTGGCAGCAAAGACGATCATCCCCACCAGAGACATGAAGTACACAGCAAGGGTTGTCTGTCTGGAAAAACACAGAAACAAATGAACAACCTTGAACACGATAATCATCATTATAATTATACATTTTAGTAGTGCTGCTGCATTATTGATGTGTTTGTGTGAACTCGTTACTTTAAAGTGGGTGTAGTAGTAGACCATTGTAGCTTCTCAAGGGATGAAAACAATTATTCAGATTTTAAAAAGCAGTGTAATGTAACATCAAAGTTAAGAGTTTTTGACCGCTAGTAGAGCTTTGGAGCAGTTTTGAATGGGTTGTTTTGTTTGTTTTTGGTGCATGTGCCCCAGGATCCATAGGGAATCTTAAAAAATCATGCGATTATTACTACTTAATGTTGAGCTATGACACATGCATAGAAAGAATATACGAATAAATGTGCAACTGTCACCAAAATACAAGTAGATATACCTTCAAATAAGTATTGGTCACAGTGAGGAAAAGATTAACAAAACTGCAGTCAAATGTAATCAAATATATAAAAATATAATGGTTAATTAAAGAAACAACAACATACATTTATAAAAAAAAACTGCCTTTGATAGAAAAAACTATCTTATTAATATCAAATATTTAACAACTCAATAAGAGGTGCGTTTTAGGATCCCAAAATATATATTATATTAGTAAAAATGTGCAAATTAACAGATGCACTGCAACAAAGAATGGGCAACTACATTATAATCAAAATATGTATGAGAGATAAGGCAAGGGAAGACAGTTGGGACTGAAAGAGAGCCTGCGTGTGTGACGCAAACACACTAACATTTCCCCCATATGCAAAACAAATCTCTCAAACAGCGGGGGGCCGACTGTAACCCCCCACAGGGAGGACACTGCTGTCACTACACAGCCAAAAGGCCCATGGGGTCCTTAATATGACTGTGAGAGCAGCATGCAGCACCTGGATAAATAGACACAGAGCAACACATAAACACTAAACAAGAACTACAGTGAGATGAGAAGCGGAATGAAAATAAACAGAACAGAAAAAAAGGCTGGCTAATGTTCTATTTCATTCCCAACACTTGGAACAAACTGTCATTTTACTTTCTTTTTTTTCGCCTTACTTGTAGGTTTTGGTTTTGTCCAACCAAATGCCACAAATCAGGGAGCCAACCATCCCCGCAATGACAATGGTTAGACCAATTCTCCCAGCATTCACCTCTTCTCCCTACAAGGTCAAGCAAGATAGGACATAGATTAGTGACCTTACATACCAAAGGAAAAGTGAGGCAGAGATCATTACAAGGGAGTTAAGGGGACTTGGAGTTTCTTTCTACATTCATCTGGTGTCAATCCTCATCGACACTCTTACTACTGAATTAAACAGGTCAGCAGGCAACATCCTTCTAGTCTATACATATCTTATAACAGCAGCCTGTTGATATACTTTAAATAGAGAAAAGCCTACTTCCTCTTTATGAAAGTGAAATATAATTAGGACATTACAACAATCTCTACAGGAAATGATATATTCAAACTTAAGAGTAAAACTTTTGCAATCATGCTGTGCTGCTTTATGTCTGGGTATTAAAATGTTACAGTTGATGCCAATGTGTTAAGAGTACTTTCAATACAAAATGATTCAGCTTTTCATATCCTGACATATCAAACTATGGGAAGTGTAAAAATAGTTTGGGGGAAGACCAGACACAGCAGGCGGAACTTACAGGGTAATGCTCAATGATAATGCGGTTCAGCAGGGTGCCGACAGCATAGAAACATCCCACATTCAAACCTGTTTTAGAGAAATAATGTCAAAAAATGAAACAAAAACATTTTTTATGAAACCTAAAAAGGTGAACATTGAGCTAACTTCCTTAAGCAACTATAAAGGAGTTGAATGTGACCAGTCGAAGGGTTGGCAGTTGTGTCCAATGAACCTAATCAGGCTGGTTTCCAAAACAGAGAGCCAAGCCAAGGATTTCTATAAATGGACAAGTCTGCGTGTCGAGTGTTTTTTCATGAACAAAAGTTTTAGTAGTAGTTCTGACATGCTCAGGAAGAACATAAACCCAAACAAAACCACTTCAGTAATTAACCATTTTGGATGCAAATTGTTGAGGGAATGATTATAAACTCTATTAACATTTAAAAAAGGAAACAGTGATTATATATATTTCTATACTATTTGCAAATAGATCTGTGTAAATAAGCCTTTCATGTAAATATAACTATTTATTTAGGATCACAGCTCAGTGTAACAGACAGGGACAGGTGGCCCGCAGAACAGAGTGTGACAATCTCAGGTAGATCTGAGACCATGTGACTAAAGGTGATATGCAAAGAGTCAAAAGGACAACAGAGACACTAATAATAGTCGCATGAACTGTGGAAATAACATGGTGAGGTCAAAGGTTCCCATAAACTGCTCGCAGCTGTTGGACGTTCTTGCTGTGACTAGACGAGATTTACTTATTTGACGGACAGGAAAGGAAATATTGTTAGTTTTATCTTAGGTTAAACATTGTCAGACTTAAACCAAACTTTGAACTTCTATGGGGCACAATAAATATCATGTCTGTGATTATCTGAGGATGTGTTCATTTTTATGACACACGAAAAGATAAACCTGGTTTAAAAGTATATAATGTCAGGGCTTGTTTTACAATCAGGAAGTGGTCTCCGAACAATTATAAGCAGATTTAGGAACCCACGTGGGGCAGGGTAGGCATGGTGATGTGTCCGGGGAATACCTGAATCTGGTAGCAGATTTCAGTTGGATTGGTCAATTGAACTGGAGATGTTTATTAAAGTAACTTATTAGCAGCTGAAGATACAGATATTTCCAATTGAAGATGGTGGAGACCAAAACAGATCTAAAAGGGAGTAGAGTAGAAATTGGACTGACAGTCATCAGATGAACTTTACTCCAATGACATGATTATGTTTATCTTTAATTGCTGGGTGTGTAATGTGTTTGCTAACAACTTTGCTATATTGATTCAAAAGGTCGAGGTACTGTTCACAACAAGTGGCCATAGAAAACAGTTGTTAAATGATTACAGTGAGAGATTGTACTGACAAAATCAATGACTCATTTTTCAGTTAAACAAATACAAAGAAAAACCAAAGCCCTGCCTGTGGTTGTTTTTCTTGTTTTATACTGACCATAAGTGATGATGAGGAGGATGAAGGGCCGGTTGCGGAGCAGCCTGAGGACCGAGGCTGTGTATGAGTACTGCCCAGAGGGGATGCTGCGAGCTGTGGCCTGGGCCTGAGTCGGAGGAAGTGGAGGTCGCTCCTGGAAGACTGACACATGGAGAGACCAACATATCAATCAATATTAATCACAGTGAACACAGAGAAGAGCAGCGGACTCTCAGACACACAGATTACAATGCAGGTCACAGATGAACTGGGAGAGTCAGTCAAGAACACATACTGTAATTCATAGATGTCATATAACATATATTCTATGTTCTAGTCTATTAATGTCAAACATGATTCATATATTAAAATGTAAGGTTTTTGCAGTGTGTTGGCCATTTCTTACTTCCATGTTGTCCTAATTAATTTTCTCAAACCTACAGAGCATATCATTATATGGTACCCACAACAAGGAGTATCCACAGAAGCACATTATGATATAATGTTTATTATGATACAGCAACAATTAAACCTTTCCTATGGCTGTGAATGTTGCATAGTTTAGGAATGTTTGGGAGTACACAGCCAATTTATCTGAATCTGTGCGAACAACTTTGTCCATTGGAAATGTACAATGTTTCAAATTTCCCTCGGAAAATCTCTCTCAATATATTTGTACTACTCTAAAGCTGCTAAAGTGGGAACTCTCTCACGTGATTGTTTACGTGCTTTAAGCCAACGAAAGGTTACTATTGGACAGTATTATAAGCTCTTTATATGAGGCAAGAGGGCTACTCACTTCCTAAATGTGAGGGGGCATGCACATTCAGAAACAGCTGGGCAGGTCCACACACGCACTCTAAGCTCAACACACCCCCACACTTTCTTCCTCTGAGCATTTTACAGACTAAAGAAACAGTCAGCAAGTCTCTGACCTCGTGAGGGCCGACGCTTTAAGGGCGACAACTGTGATGAGACCTGGTTCAGTCTGTCTTTGCTTTTAAGTAAAAGCCCGTGCCTGCAGGCTTTATGGGAAAACAAAGATGTCTGTCTTTGTTGTTCCTGAAGCTGAGCCAGCATTTTCTCCCCCCCAGCAAACCAGACCTGAGGGTTTGTGTTCAGTAACCTGCTCTAACTAATCCTGTGAAACCAACCTTGTCTTTGAAACAGCCGCTCTGTTATAACAGTGTCATTGTAATTCAGAGAAATTGAAAGTTTCTTTAAAAACGGCACATGAAATGATTTGCACATGCCTATTTCCACTTTCACTGTGGTGACCTTTGGCCGTTGATTCGGTCAGAGGACGGCAGCAGCCAAACTCCTTCATCCACCTCTCTTTCCACACAGTTTATTCAAATCTCTAAATCCTGGGCCGCTGTCTGCCCTGCTGACTCACAGGCCTGTTGCCGGGCTACAGATGGCCCTGCCAGCAGGACAGCCCTCACACATGGCATCTTGCATGTATGTGTGAGGGTGTGCTATGTGTGTGTGAGTTTATGTGTCATATTATGAAACTACTGTAGCCAACTAGCTGTGACTTATCTTGCTGGAATGACCAAGAGTCACATCCACTGCCCAAATGAATCAATCCCATGGAGGAAAGCCTGTACGTCCTATACAGAATCACTGGTTATTCTCAAGACAGTAAAACGTTGTCCTCAGCATTTCTCCTCTATATCTTTCTTCATCTTTATACCAACAACACTGACCGTCAGTCTGAATGTTGTACATGGTGCCACTATGGAATGCCTTCACAAGCATCCTTTTGTGTTTCTGAATGCAGAATGCTTACGAGCACCCCCGCCCTCCCCCATCCTCACAGGACAACAGCTTTTTCATGCAACTTTTGCCTCCTCTCTTACTCAACCTAATGTTCTCTATAGAAGGGTAATACATATTTACACCCTCATGTGTTATTCTGACTAATCCCTTCAGGTTGTAAACTCCCTTCTTATGATTCTAGTCATTAGAATAAACCATGTGATGTCTTCATCGAGAGTGGGACAAATGTCAGATAATATGCTTACAGCTTAGCCTTTTCCTACCAACTCATATCCTGTATGTCACATTAAGTCACGCCACTTCCCTTTATGAGAAAGTGTCATTTTGTGATGATACATCCTCTAGTTCTCTATGACAAATATAGCTTTAAACAAACTATACTGTTCAGTTTGTTCAAGTGCTTCTCTGCCTGTTCAACATTTCTCCTGACCTTCCCTGACTTGTAACACAAAGGCTCTTTTTTATGAATCTCCCCTTAAGGGATGGTTTTGTGTTGGTTCAAACATGCATGTCAGCACTTTTCTTGTCTACTGAATGATGCTTCTTTTCAGAGTAGAAGTCCGCTGTAAATTAAAACCATCATCACGTGGAGCCACTGAAGGAGAAAATCCCACCGGCCTGAGCGAGAAATGGCCCGAACAAAACACATGAAAAAGTCTGTGTGTGTTTCTGAGGGAAAAGGACAAGATGAGTGACGGGGGTGATGTCACCTTAGACCATTTAGACTTTCTATTTATCCACCAACAAAATCATTACTTACACGGTAAGACATGTGGTTTTAAAATAGCATTTTAGTCTACATTCCATTTTGTGTATATTTGCTAACAGAAATGGATAAACCTCCGGAATGTCTAGACATGCAGAAAGTTTGGAGATGACTGTCTGCATGGCGAGATAACACTAGATAGGACGTTTTTTTTAAAACACTACTTTTGTTATGCAGACTGACCCTTGATGTGCTACATGACAACTCTTACCACAGACCACGAGGATGAAGAGTAAGGTGGCAACTGCTGCTGTGATGTAGAACATCACGCTGATGTGGTGAGCCAGCTCGTCCATGTCGTCCACATTCGGCACCAGGATGGGAGGCACAAGGAACCCGATGGCAATACCCAGCTAGAAGACAGTGCATACAAGTCAACACACATTATTGTTTGCTTGGTAATATCAATCAAGAGTTTTTTTTTCTTTTCTTTGCCATTATTGCTACTTCATTTCTGTATCTCATACATACTTAATGGTACATGTGTATTTAGAGGTTACTTTTGCTTGTTTGACACCACTTAAAATGTATATTTCTTTTATTTGAATTATTGGTAAAAAAAAATATATATACATAATGATAAATGTAAATTCATAACCTTAAGCCAATTGATCTTTAAGAGTAGATAGGGTCAGTATTATCAACGGTTAAACACTTTCTTTTGAGTTATCAATGTTGCTCATGTTTAAGGCAACTGAAACATACCCCTTCAAACTAACAGAAAACAATATGAGACAACCATGATATTTTTTTAGTACCACCTAGTCTGGAAGGAACATTTATGTCGTCTAACTAATTCCGCCAAGAATATTGTTTAAACGTTACAAAAGCTAAGAAGACTGAGTACAATGTGGAGGTTTCAGCAAACAGTTAACTCAATTTTCTCTGGACTCTCGCACCAAGACACTAGAAGACCTATGTGTCACTGGAATCCAGTGCAGCTGCATTATCTATTGACAGCTGCCTCACTATGTGGTCTCTGACTTTAGATCATATATTCAGACAAACCTGGTTTCCCACGACTCCTATGGCACAAGCAGTGGAAACCTCTTTCTCTCCAAACCACACTGAGGCGAGGTAAGAGGGAATACCAAGGATGAACACAGTGCCTACAGAGCACATAAACTGGCCTAAAAATGTGAGTAGGAACATATTGGGACTGGCACTACCAATTTTTATCCAAGCACCAATGCAGTTAAAAGCTGACCCAACCAGGATGACATCCCGGATTCCCCTGTTTTTCAGGAGCCACAGGACGGGCAGAATGAGAGGAATGTAAGTGAGCAGGTAGACCATGCCCAACCAGTCAATGGCAAAAGAGTCAATGTTGTAGAAACGCATGAAAATGTTGCTTATAATGCCGTACTGAAGCCACATGAAGGCATTGCTGGCTGAGACGGAACTGAAGAGAAAAAGCATGATCCAGCGACGGTGATAAAGTTTAATCTCAGTTTTTGGGACCTGCTCTGCGCGTTCAATCTGTGAAGCCTGGATGTGTAACCGTGACCCACTGGGGATGGCTCTGCCCAAAGATCCTGGATTCCACTGCAAAGTAGCGAGGCCCAAAGCTCTGTCTATTCCAGCCTGGGAACACGGCCATTCTTCAAGACCGAGTTCAGAATTTGCATGGTTGTCTTTCGAAGTAATGTTTTGTGGCATTTTAAATGTCCCAAAGTGGGCCCCTGGAGCGTGAGAGGTTTTCAGCTTTCGGAGCTTCTGTGCTAACAGCTTGCTGTCCAGTGTGCAAACTGGCTATAGTAGAAAGATGGCGTCCTCAAATAGCCCAGAGAGCAGTGTTGTGCAACTTACTTCCAAAATGTAATACATTACATATTTTAGGTAATAAGTTAAACACCAGATTTACTAATCTACCGGCACCATTTGTTATGTTAACGATGTTAGTGAATTCTTAAAAAACAAAACACCATTTCATTTCGGGTTAAAATGAGTTGTAACTTCATTACTGAGAATTGTAACGGGTAGTATATTACCCAAATGTAATTAGTAATGTGTTACCAGGGCTCGACATTAAGGACTGCCCGATGGCCCGGGCCCGCGTCTATCGTTCCGGGGCCATCTAGTATTTAGCTCGGGCCATGAAGCCTCACCTGCTGGTTGCCCGATCGGGCAATCTATTATACCAGTATCATGCAGCTCGCGGATCCAGTAATGAGTGACCCGACAGTAAAACTAAACATATCTATAACTAGTTTAGGTAGTTTGAGAGGTAATTAAAATATCTACATGTGATATTCTAACCTGAAGTGTGCGTTTTGTTCC
This sequence comes from Notothenia coriiceps, assembly GCF_000735185.1. NCBI lineage: Eukaryota > Metazoa > Chordata > Actinopteri > Perciformes > Nototheniidae > Notothenia > Notothenia coriiceps. The sequence continues at coordinate 2,188,437 of NW_011369945.1, forward strand.
GCTCACTGCTGCATGTGATCATGCAGAGCTGCGTATCGACTCGTCAGCAGCAGCTGATCTCTCTCTCCCGTCAGATTAGACTTCACTCGCGTTTATGTCCATATCGATCAGATCCAGCTAGTTTTAGCTAATGATATGACTACCTGCTTATTAAAATACACCGTGACCTAAACAATAAGTGTCGCTATGCAACTGGGTGAGGCCACAAAGTATAGCGCAGCATTATGCATTTTTTTACATGCCCACCGGAACCCCGAGGCATTAGCAACAGATCAACGCACAATCAACCCATGCAGCAGATCTCTTTCTCCACACTAAGTGTTACACATTAGAATTGACTACTCTTGTCTGTCACATACTCTTCTTGTCTGTCACATAAGTGGCGCAACTGAAGCGGTATTGCGCTAAAGGGAAATTATTTTGACCGGACATTTTGACCGAAGAGATTTAGATTTGCTTGCTAACGGGAACTCTGTCGCCATTGTGTGTGCTTCGCGGATGCACTCGGCTGCTCGGGTCTGCTCGGTCAGCTTCTGAATGAGGAGGCATTCCTTCGACCAATTTACAGTAGATAACATTACAAACATTTTTAACAGGGGCCATAATAGCGTAAATAATGTTTGTTTTGGCAGTTATAACTGCATGTAATATTTTCTACTTTTTTACATCTGGGAAGGCATTTGCCTTCAACAGATGGAAAGTGTCTTGACCAACAACTTAAGTATTTATTATAGCTATGCAGGGCATACAAGCGAGCAAACACAAACAAGTGAAACTGAAGAATACAATTGAAATTGTATTGTGGGTAATGTAGGGTAATGTTGTGAATCGAGTGGCCTGTGTTCGTCGTCCATAACATACGCCTGCCCATACCATAACCCCACCACCACCATGGGCCACTCGATTCACAACATTACCCTTCCGTGCGTCATTTCGTCCGCGCATTTTTCAGGGCAATCTCTATTGGGCTCAGAGCCATCTGTAAATTAGCTTAGATGGCCCACAGGGCCATCTCCCAAAATCCTTAATGTCATGCACTGGTTACATTACTGTAACTCCGTTGTAACTCTGTAACTCTTGTAACGCGTTACACCCAACACTGCCAGAGAGAGACCTTACAGGGACTATTGTCTTTACTAGTGTCCTGATTTTCAACTCAATGGATTGAGCCTCTATACCACATGCCTGCATTTTTATTACCATTAGGTCATGTGATGTTAGTATAGGAAATCTCCCAAATCTTCTTAAACCACTCCTCCTGCAGAACCTGTATAGGAGGAGTACAGGTTTTACTATCCTTTATTTTACTCAGATGAAGAATTCAGAAGATTTATATATTTTGGTTTGTAGTCGTTGTTATTGATTACCTATGGATCCCTGTACTATTAAGCATAAGGCCAAGAGAACTATTGTCCTCCAATCATTTTGTTATACAGGTTTGTTATAATACATGTAGATTTTACCACTTATATGTTGTTTATAGATGTATAACTTTTTAGGGCTGACTGCATTGCTACTTCTTTGATGACATACTTTGGTGCAATTTCATATAATGTACTAATATAAATGCAGATCGGTTACAACAAAATAACCAACTAAGCGAATGAATTGAGGCTTATTTTCATGGATAGAGGATATCTTGGGTCAAGGCTGTGAACAGAAAAAGACGTGAAGGAAGGTTTCTCAAGGAATAGGGTAGGAACTTGTCTAACGACCAATGCCTCAAATGCCTCAAAGCTTGAAAGATTAAAATACAAGATTTAGTAAAACATAAGAAGCTCATGAGAAGACTATCAAAAGGGCAGCAAATGTTTTTTATTACAGCATCCAAAAAAAGCCATTTTGTGCTCTGGGTTACACACAGCTAGTTCTCCAGCACTAAGCGATGACTTTTCAGTGACATTTTACTTGAAGTTGATGTTTTGTTGACTCAAGTGTTGTTTGTTCAGCATTGCAAAGTGTTAAATCTAATGCTAAGAGCGTACAATGGGGCACGATGCTGAACTTTTCACTTCTCTTTGGTTATTTGGCTGTTGATTTTAAAATGTTCCTGCTGCCACCAATTTCGACAAACAAAATACTAGTAGCACATTAAGTCAAATGAGCATCACATGTGGGTTTTGTTTATGTGAATTACAACCCAGTAAAAAGATTAAGAAAACAATTTCCATGGATATTGTCATACTGTACCGCAATTTCAAAAGGTAATAAAGTGTTTTTCATTTTTAAAACAATGTCTTTCCGTTTGTATTTAAAATAACTGCTGTAATGCCCTTTTCAATTTATGTGAATAATCTGCAGACTGTCCTGCACAAAGTTCAGGCATTGGTAAATCTATAGAGAGACTTTAAGTTTCTGCCATTGTTTCCTCACACAATATTTGAAGACATACTACACATGCTGGTATCTTATGTCCCTTTTAGGTCCCTAGGTTTTCCAAGTCTCTTGTTATTCCTTTATCCAAGACCAACATTTGAGGAACAACTTTGCCAGACAACTAGGAAGCATCTGCATTTGCTTGTAGCTTCAAAACATACTTTTTTTTTTCAGGTTAGTTTAACTATAAATGGTTCCTTTCCTAAGTGTAAATTATCACTTTGATAAAACAGATTTAGACAAAAATGGAACCTTTTTATTTTTATTTGATATACACTCCTGGATTATCATTTGTATTGCATTAATGTTGCAGTTTAAAAAGGGAGATCTAACTTTAATAAAAATAAAGTTAAAAAAAGTAAAACGTCAAATAATAACCTCTAAAATGTAGTGGAGTAGAAGAAGGGAAATGCTCAGAGTATTATCTTAAAACTGTAAATGTAAACAAAAAGGTACATAGTGGTTGTTTAATATGTATTTTCTTGCATGCTGGTTCCCACTATTATTGTAATTTACTCTCAGCAAGAGATGTTGTGGCTTGAACATACAGTGGTTGCACTGTGGTCGCCTGAACGTGCGTAATTACGCAAACGTGCCCAAACAGATGTTGGGAATGTGTCCGCATGATCGGTACTTAGTGGAACAATAACACATTATTTAAATCAGTGATTAAGTAGGTGAAGAGCTAACTTGATATGCTAACTGACCAGGGGGCAAGCCTGTGTTGTCACAGCCTACCTGACTCCCGAAGACTCCGATGGAGCAGGCGGTGGACACTTCCTCTGAGCCGAACCACACTGAGGCGATCATGGAGGGCATACCGAGGCTGAACACCTGCGCAAACGAGCAGCAGAACTGTCCCAGAAAGGTGACGGCGAACAGGTTGGGTTTGACGCTGGCCACTTTGATCCATGTGCCTGCACAGTTAAGCGCGGTGGCCACCAGCGCGATGACCCGGAGCCCCTTTTTGTCCAGCAGCCAGGTCACCGGGAAGATGAAGGGAATGTATGTCAGCATGTAGATCATGGACATCCAGTCTATGGTAAAGGCGTCCACGCTGTAGAACTTCATAAATATGTTGTTGATGATGCCGTACTGTATCCATTGGAAAGAGTTGCATAGTGAATATGAGCTGAACAGGAGGACGATCATCCAGCGTCGTTTGTACAGCCGGGTGGGCTGCACGGCTCCATGTCCGTCCAGCTGACCCGGGTCTTCGGCGTTCAGCACCGCGTCACCTCCTTCCAGTTTGACAAGGTCTGCCTTGGTCTCATCCTCGTTTTGTTCGGTGTTTCCTATCGCTTGTTTCTCAATCATATTAAACTAGTCTGCTAAATATTAAATCACTGCAAACTAAGTTGAAAGTGGCTGATTTCGCCCTGTTTCATGGGCGAACACCAAGCACAGATTGGTCTATCACTTTATATTTTCACTTAAAAAAAAGTCATAGGTTTAAAATCTCCCAACTGGTCAATAATCGGATGGTGAAGGCTCTAGAACTCGAGTTTGAGCGGCATTTCCTCCCCCGGGATTGAAGTTAGCTCAGTAGTCGAGTTTAAGCTTAATGCCCTGTACACGTTCAATACATTAGAGTTACAGATACTTTCAATGACTGAATATTGTTCTTTCAGTAAGAGGTTTACCGTGTTGTCACACGTGTAGGAGCGCTTGCTGTGACCCTCTACCCGGACTTAAACCCGGTCGTGGGTCAACACAGACACAAGGGCGGAGTTTAAAAACGACTGGTAGTTTTAACACTGAAATCTCACTTACAGTTTGCAACGGTCATGTCAGCTACTTCGTCTGTGAAATCATGCCTGTCTGGGAGTTTGTAAAACATGCCCATTATGACACTTTTTAAAGGGCTTTTAAGTTTAAGAACACTAGAGCTATCAGGTTTTAATGTAGTCCACTTGCCTTGTAACAATACTCATAAAAGGGGGAATAGTTTTAAACTCTTAGTTGTGTTCAAGGAAAAAACGTAATTCATAACCACACAGGGCAGGTTATAAAGGGTACTTTTGTGCTGTATATCATGATCTACTAGTGAACACTGCCACCTAGAGAAACAACACATTTTGGTTTGGTCACGAGTTGTATTATTTTCAGCACCAGTGCAGACTTCAAACACCCTGCTGTTTCAAATAAGAAAAACACTACATGAAGTCAATAAAAACAACCCTGTAGTGGTCAGAACTGTTCACCTAAAAGGTATCACATTTAATAAATATATTTTGCTGGGTCTTCTCCCACATCAGCATTATCAGCAAAACACATGTTGAGACCCTTAGAGGCTTAGAATGCCCATTCTTCACTACCAGACAATTTTTGTTGGTACATCAGAGCCTTTTTTTTAGGATCTCGACTTTACATTCTCTTTGTCCACATTCAAATCTGTCAAAATCTCCTGAGCATTAACAATCTACATTTACACACATTATAAAAACACGAGAAACTCAAAACATGACAGGATGACAAAAAACATTTACAAAAATACTGTGTCTTCTGAGTCACCTGAGCAAACAGTAGAAACTCCCAATGTAAACATATACTGGTTGATAATTCTACACATCGAGGCGTTTCAGTTAACAATCAGATCACCGATATTTACCAGGTTTAAGCAAAGAGATGAGCACAAGCAAAATAAATATTTTTGAACACGGCTTGTTACAGTTTGGGATCCACACTGTCATTGTTTGTCCGACATAAATATGGCCTGCCATGTTAATGTTAATTTTTTGAACAATGAATAACACTTAAAGACACTTCTCCAGTCAGTCTCTCTCTCCATTGAGGTCAGTCTTCTGTTGGCAGCACGTCCTCCGTCAGGTCAGTGCTGGTAGTGTGGTACAGTGATGTGCTGATGGTAGCTGCTGTGGTGAGGAGCAGGGTAGATGAGCTCGGGGGTCTGAGGGGCCAGGCCGGTGCACAGGGGCTCATGGCTGCTCAGCACTGAGGACAGATACTTGGCCTCCTCCGTCAGCTGCTTCACCTCCTTCTTCAGGGCGGCGTTCTCCTTCTGCAGGTTCTCACTCTCCTGTAAACACACAGGTACAGTATGTTTGAGTGGAAACAATTATAACGGATATATGTGGTTTTAATAAGTGGTTTGAACAAGTCAGATAGGATGACCTAAAAGCATCATCTGCTGCATTACTTCCTGTTTAAACACAATTACTTCTGTCTGTTTTGGCTTTAACCACACATTAAAGTATATTTGACCTAGATAAGCAAGTTTGAACCTAATAAACACAATGCCAGGTAAGTATTAGCATCTTAGCATAGCCAATTTAAGCAGGCTGGCTTTTGGCCTTAACCAAATGTCGGCCTCACAGAGCGGCTAGCATGCCTGTGGTTGCGATTCCCTTGTTACTGCAGTATAACTCGTAAAAAACTGTAAACCTAGACATTATGTGTACTGTTTTTTTTCAAGTGAAAGAATATTGTTTATTTGTCCTAGTGAAGAAAAGTTATTGAAGGGAAAATGTATTTAAAAAATGTGTAACTCTTAAGGTAAAGTTGGCAGTAATGTAGGCTAAAATGTCATTTAAAATTGTCTGAGACATGCCCAAACAATGGCATACATTACACATTGTACTTTAAAGTAATACAAGTATTTTCATAGTGGGAGAAAAACAAAATGTTATCCTGTTTAACCTTTTTTTTTTCTATACTTCAATGAATGAAAACCAAATTTACAGCCTTAGCTTCTTTACCGTAAAGTATTACAAGAAAGTTTTAAAAGTGGATTGACCTTCAAAAACGTATGAATACCTATTAATTCAAACACTTTGTTAACTGTCTGCCGCTCACTAAGCACCACCATCTTATCTCAGTCTGAAATGTGTATTACCAAAACAAGCTTTCTGTCTGATCATCATCTTCAAAGAGCAAATAAGTAGAACAAACTATACGCGAGCAATTGAAAAAAACCACATTTTGTGCGTGGGAATAGCAGGGGAGAAAATCTTCCACTTGGTAAATTAAAAGGTCATCACACCATGGCCGAAAGATGATAATACCAAGCTGTGGGTCCTTACGGTCACAGCACCTTTGGGCAAACCCCTGTTCTTTCGTCACTTAGCCAAATACAGCCCACTGCTGTCAGCGCTTTACAAGAAGTGACTGCCTTTTTCTCCCCTCCTGCCCACGACACAAGGTTTACACAGAAGAAATAAATACTACTGAAGAAACAGGAAATAAGCCACGGTGTCATAGAGAGGGAAAATGTGTCTTCCTGTTTACCAGTGAGACGATGAGAGAGAAACCACAGAATATACTCTGTGGTCCCCCTGTGTTCTCTCTGTGACACACTTTAAAGAGATTGATGATATACTTCAGGGGAACGTTTCTCATACATTTACATCTCTGGATCTACTACTGCCTACAGTTTTGGGTTTTCTGAAGGTTAAAAGCTTTCTGATGAAGTTCAAATAAAAAGTTGCTTCTAAAACATCATGGTTACCGAGCACAGTACAGCACAAATGACCTTGACTTGAACGAGGAAGTCACACAGATAGTGGATATGGGTTAAGCATGGTGAAATGTGTGCAGTTGTAAGATGTGATAACATAACACGTAAGTTGTAAAAGATCCATGAGATAGTTGCATCATTACTGGAGGAGTAATATGTGTCACACAAGTATCTGAAGATTGAAATCTAGATGAGAAATAAGTCTTTTGGACGTTTTCGTTGAACAAAACACTAAACCCCATACATTCTGCCAGAAATCGTGCCATTAACAGCTGACACTAACTACCAAGAACCACACACAATGAGCTTCATCAAAGGATAATGGGGGCAACAAACAAAGCACACCCTTCTGTCATCTTATTCAGCGCTGTAATGTGATCTCTGCTGCCTGATTCTGTCAGTGATTGCCCACACGTGCTAATTTATTCCTTAAGCTTCTGCAAACACACAGTACAGTGTCCAAGTGTGCAGCCCAACAGAAGCCATGACACATCGCCACATGGTCAGGTAGCGATTCGTAAATATAGTACAAGCGCTGTTGGAAGAGCCCTCATGCTGCACAAACATAACATATTTCTGAAGGATACCCTAACTGAAGCTGTATCTGCTAAATATCGTTCAGGGTGTTTAATCTATTAATCAAGTTACTACAATATTATGGCTTTTGGGCTAGAAAGTAACCTTATGTATCCATCTTTGCTGTGTAGAACTTTATCAAGATTCAGACAATTGACAGCAACACCATGTGCTGTCTTCTCAGTTTCTTCTTGTGTCTCTGACAAATGTCTTTAGAAGTAGGAGTCAATGCTAAATTGCGTTGTTTCAGAGTGTTGAGTATGAAGCATCTCCTCACCAAGTGCAGGTTGTCAGCTTTCTGAGTTTGCCTCATCCTGCTCTTCTGAGCAGCGATCCGGTTCTTCTCTCTCCGCATCACTTTCTTCACATCATCTGAAGAACTCTGACCAAATACAAAATGTGAATGTGTTAATGTGTGGGCAACAGCATAAACCTGAGAAAGTGAAGACGTGCAGGACTCTCGCTGGTGGGTTCAAGCAGGAAATGTCGTCAGTTTTAAATGACAGTTTGACAGAAGATGGGCTAGACTTTACACCTAAAGTGAAGGGCCGGGTTGGGGAGTGGCTGAGTCTTCGGTTGAGTATAACACACCCCTGTTTCGTATCCCTAACACTCGATTTTCTTAGTATCGTAATAACTAATCAATTGCAAAACGCTGAGTCAGTTGCACATCAAAGAGATAACTTTTATTGTTTAACGTCTACTGGAAAGTCAGTTACTCAAAATGCTTAAAACCCCACAACAACTGCTTGATTTATCAACATAAAGTGGGTCCCAGCTTACATAAAAACTGCCTTTGAATGATTTATTTCAGTGCGCTTGAGCAAGAAAACAGACATTAATGTGAAAGAGACTGGCCCATGTGAAACAAGTGTCAGGTGCAGAGAAACGTACAGCACACACTATGTTTAACACATTGTCTGTTCCTGAGAGCTGCCCCATCATTCACAGTTTGAGAGACTTGCTAAAACAAAGGATTCCCACGACTTGTTCTAGTGATGCATTTTGCGATTCATAAAAGCCTACACTTGAAGCGAGTCATGCCTGCAGCCCATGTGTGCCTGTGAAACACTTCTGGGAAACTGTGAAAAGAGCCTTAAAAGACAGAACAAGTATCTCCTAGGCTGTGTTGCTGCTCACTAAATATTCATCCACTCACAGATTTAGGGGGAAATATGTAGTGTTGAATTCACAGGATTAGTTTGAAATCTATACATCCCAAGAGTTAATTTGATATAAACAAGTTTTAGAAAGTATAAAGAGCACACTTACCGGCCTGCTTCCAGGTGATGGGGACTTGTAACTTGTGTCATTGCTGTCAGAGCCCTGAGCCATAGCCAACCGCGGCGCCTGAAAGCGTGTCTTCGTGTCCACTTCTGCTTTATGTTTAACAGTGAGTGTGTGTGGTGTGTGTGAGAGAGAGAAAGAAAGAGAGAGAGAGTCTGTGTTGCAGAACGAGTGCTGAGAGCAACTTGGTTTAATGAGTCTCTTTCTTCCCTCTTTTCTTTCCCTTTCTGTCACTCCTCCTTCTCTTTCACTCTCTCGCTAGCTAGCACCATCTTCCTTTATCTCTCTCACTCTCCCCCCCTTTCTCTCTTTCTCTCTCTCTCTCTGACACACTTATACACCGAGAGGTTAGCTGTCTACCTAATTAGCTGCATCTGATGTGGATTCTGGTAAGCATCTGGGTAAGTTGCATTAGACTGGAAATCACATGTCTGATGGTAAGTTAAAGCACACATGGTAATGTTGTACAGTCCAGAAAAAATAACACATTGGGGGCTTTAAGTTACAGACTGAATTAATATTAGTCGATATATTACCAGTTTCTGAAAGAAAAATTAGCAAGCCGACTACATGTTACAAAAAATGACTACCTACCTACCTGTTTACATGTATAAAGAAATGTCATGGACAAAATAATAATGTATGTTTGTTAGCAGCATAATAAAAAAATGATCTCTTAAAATACAAGATAATAACTTTGATGTGTGTGTGTGTGTGTGTGTGTGTGTGTGTGTGTGTGTGTGTGTGTGTGTGTGTGTGTTTGTGTGTGTTTGTGTGTAGGGGCGTATGTATAATTGCAAATGTGTTAGACCGACATCTTGGACATTCCCTCTTCCTCATTTTTTAGTAACTGCTTAGAATACGTTTCGACCAAACCCTCCAGAGACAGAACATCCTAAAACTCCACATGGATGACTGAGTTGTGAATATTTACACATGCTTTATGGTAATTTCCAGAAGTGTACCACGCTTTTTTGAAAGCCAGCTGCAATGACGTGAGGCTTTGTAGAGGGCTTGGGGGTCCCCAAAACCCCACATCGAATTCCCTCATTGTCTCTTACTCTAAATGACTCTGAGAAGATGTTGAAGTGTGGGGAGTGTTCCAGAAAATGTACAGTTTCAGGGGGTTAAATATTCACAGAATGTCCAAAGCATGGCGGTATGACACAGCATTTTAAACGTCTAACAAAATTGGCGGTTGAAAGTGGACTGTGGAGCCGCATATGATAATTATTGTTATAATTTTCTTGTTTACCCCCATCACGAGGTAACATTTGGTGATACAAGAACAAGATTTTCTTGTGATAAAAAAAAAAAACGATCAGGACCAAAACAGCTTTGCTTGGCAGAACAGCCCTCCCACACAAAAACATGTTCCACCATCACAGGAATTTTGAAGAGCTTGGGCAAGGCCAGACATTTCTAATACTTGGCATTTAACGCTGTCCACAAGAGTTGAGACTGTTAAAAAGAAAAGGAAGAGGAGGGAGCTGATTAGTGAAAATCTGCTTTATCAAGGGCACAAACCAAATAAATAGAGATACAAAAACAAGTTACGGATTTAACTTAGTGTGATTGAAGTTGATTTCTAAGCCTTGATGACCTTAAGGTGCAAGGGACTTTATCGCAGAGGCTCCTCAGAAACTGCATTTACTAAATTAAAGTCTTTGAAATGTTCATAATTTAAAATGTTGTTTTGTAATCTTTTACCTGTGTTTACCTATCAGTTACCTATTTGTAAGCTTTTCCATGTGGAGATTACTTAAACAAAGACAACTTGTGCTCATTCAAGCTCTTAGAAGCAGGAAGACCTAACAAAAAAGACCTAAAATAACCTTATCAAACAGAGTACAAGAATGAAGTTTAGTACAAGTTACAGCTGGTTAGTAGTTTAAATTATTATTAGCAACTACTGTCAACATTAGTCTCTCTCTTCAGGTCTCTCTAACTTGGAAAAACCCCTAAAGGGCACTTTATTTAGATTACAAAGTGAGATACTCTCATTTGTGGTCTCTCTTCCTAAGAAATGACTGTGGGAGGTTTCTAATAAGCAGCGAATAATTGAGGGGAAAGTGAAGAATTGCATAGACGCTGATGACCGTAAAAATAACATTGATACCGTGTTGAGAGTTTAATAACCGAACACAGTATTCACTTGAAAACAAAGGCCATTTATGAGTCATTGTAGTGTGCAAGTGCAAGTGTGAAGTCCATTCTGTAAAAAGCAGACTCTTTTTGTTGTTGTTGCCCATTCTTGATTAAGTCAGAATTTGCAAGCTATAATCATGAGGTTTTTAAAATAATATAATTATTCATATTAAAATAATTACCATTATGTTATATCGTTTTTTGGTTGACCACAAATGTCTCCTGTTTGACATTTACCAAAATAATATGGCCCTGTGTTAATGTGCCCTGGGGGTACATTTCCACTCTTACATAATACTTAGCTCAAGAAATCCACTCAAGGTTGTTTTTTCTTTAAAGATAGTTAAGAAAGGAACATTTCTGACTTTTAAGCCACTCAAGATATTCCCAAATGTTGTATTGTTCACATGTTGAATCAGTTTCACGCAACACAACCGCATCAACTAAGAACATCTCTGAATCTTTGGTCCACACATGATACATTTTATAATCTATAATAGCTCTACAACTCTGGATCACTTTGGCAATACACATCCTTTAGATAAATTAGTAATTTATCAAGATTATTTTACTCATCCTGATTATGAATAATCATATTTCTATTCCAAGCAATGCAGCAGTGAGTAAAAAAAACATTGTTTCAGTATTAAGGTTTAAACATTTGAATAAGTGATCTAATACGAATGAAGTGGAAAGCAAGGGCAATTTTTTGTGGTCGACCTTTATAAGAAAAAATGCAGGCCTATTTACATAAACAACCTCCAACTGAATATCTACATCAATGGCACTTGAAGTACCTTCACAGTTTTTTCAGGGGTGTTTTAAAGGTCCCATCATATGCTTTTCTGGTTATTACCCGTCCCCTTGTGTGTTATGTAGCTTTTTCTGCATGTAAACGGTCTGCAAAGTCACAAACCCTCAAAGTACACCCTGTAGCGAACACAGAAAAGACGTGTCTTTGCTGCCCCAGAACGCCTCGTTGTAGATCTTTTTCCATTTTTTTCTTCCGGGGCCTATTGACGTCTCTAAGTCTGGACCAATTGGCACACAGCTATAGAACAATAGGCACACCCTATGCCAGGGTGGACTCCCGAGCAGCTCAGGAGTCCGCCCAGCGAGGCTCTCGTTGCGGACAGTGTGAGGTGGATTTCCCGCTGTGTTTCCTTGGATGCTGGATATAGATAAGTGCCATGTTAGCGGGACATTACGGAGCTCAGGAGTCCGCCCTGCGAGGCCCCCGGAGCGGACTGTGTGAGGAGGATTTCCCGCTGTGTTTCCCTGGATGCTGGATATAGGCCGCACGCAGACCCCACGCAGCAACCAGGAAACGAGACCAGTAATCCACCTCACACTGTCCAGCGAGCCGCACAACGTCCCACCAACACGGCACCCAGACCCCACGCAGCAGTTCTCATTTGTCTGTCATTACTGGTGTCATTTTCTGGTTGCTAACAAACGCCATTGTAAAACATAAACACTTATGTTCAGCTGTAACGGTAGTTGACTAATCAGAACGGAGTGGGCGAGCTGACCAATCAGAGCACAGTGGGCTCATTGGGAGCTCCAACAAGGCGTGTAGGACAGAGTGAATACACATACCATACAGAGATACTGTATGAGAAAACCAATGTGATTTTGGAACATTGAACAATGTAAATCTATTCTAGTAGACCTCAACAATGGAATTATGATCAGTAGAAATGGCCAAAACATGGGACCTTTAAAGCATGAAAACATGTTCTAGTTAGTAGAAACAACTCAAAAGAACAACACAAACCTTTGAAGTGCTGAAATTGAGGCTATTCAGGTTTCATCACCTTAAAGGTGGGGTATAATTTACTTCAGAAACACTTTTTGTTATATTCCATGGAATGCTCTCAACATCCCGATAGCAATGAATAAATTAAATGCTTTGACAATAAATATATACAAATATGTCATCTGTGGAAGCCGTGGCTGTAAAAAGCAAGTCCAATTATCCGCTTCGGCCCGCGGCAGATAATTGGATGGCTTACCTACTGCTCACCTTTTTCTTCAGTTTGGAAGAGGCCTGATTCATTGGTAGGGGTTTTTGTAGTATGGGACAGGACTGCTGAGCATCAGTAAAATAATTAGGGGAGAAGGGGGTAAGTTGAGCCAGTGGGTAAGTTGAACCAACCCCTGTAACCAGGCAACGCCTTATAGTTGTAATCAAGTAACCAGAAATTATGCAAGCTCCGCCCATTTCTCATTGTCTGTGAAAGAGAGATGGTCATTGTGGTCTGGTAAGTAAACATTTTTACAAAAAAACGTTTTTTGCTTGTCAAAGTACATTTTCTAGATGTCAGCTATAACGGCTGTCATGTCAAAAAAAAGTATACAGGTTTAAACACATATTGTATATGTTGATGTGTTGGCAGCGTATTAAACCATGTGAATCATTAAGCTAAAGATGACTCTGAATTTTAATGCTAGGCTATTTTTTCTAAAATGGTGGCTCTGGGGTAAAGTGAACCATGGGCCTTGGGGTAAGTTGAGCCAGTTTTTCAATGGAGAAATTAATGAAAGCCAAGTTGATAATAAGAGCTCATTGTAGGCTACATTTAAAGTTGAATTTACCCTGTGTTTGATTGGTAAGATGTATGAAATTGTATCACCATTTGTATGATTACTTTTCCTTTTAACATGTTAAAAAAAAATCAATCAATTCAATCGAAATTTATATTAAAAATATTTGAAAAACTAAGCTTGTATTTGGTTTGTTATTTATTGTTAGTTACCTTTAAGATTTTTTGTAGGTATGCCCAGGTTTGAACAGGGATGCCCAGGTTTGAACCGTGGTTCCATTCACCCCCTGACCTGGATCAACTTACCCCGACACTGGGGCCTACAGATGGCTAGTTACCGTTACTTATTATGTAATTTATAAACTAGTTCCGTCACTTTTATAATCAGAGAATTTTTTTTTAGAACACC
>NW_011369945.1:2202297-2229797 GCF_000735185.1 Notothenia coriiceps
ACAGAAAATAAAGAATCTAAAAGGAATACACTGGTGACTAGCCCCTTATCATCGTAAATGCAACCGACGAGAGACAGAGAAGAAGCACAGAATGTACCCGATAACAAGACATTTAATCCGAACATCCTGTTTTTAAGTCTTGCACAGTCATAGAACAGCTGTCGATAGATTGGACGGAATCTACACGTAGAGCCTCTGGAAACTCATTTCCTACCATCCCACGCTTACACAGAGCTAAAATCAATACAATAACTGGAATAGGATTTTTTATAACAAGACAGCATCTTTCATCTTAGTTTTCCTGCTCGTGCACTCGACACTCTTGTTCACCCGCGCGCAAACCCCTTGGTGATCACATGCGCCACTTCACCACCTCAAAAGCACCTTTCCAATAGAGCCCACTCGAGTTGGCACATGTACCACCGATCTCAGACGACAACTGAAGCCCCAATAAGGACACGACTGAACGACAATCAGATGAGAAATGTGTAAACACTTTACGTATTGACTAACAACAGCGACTATACGTTTTTACAGTGCCACATTTCAGTAATAACTATAACCACCACAACGTATGCTCCTCGCTGCCAGCCTTTTTTGAATGTACCAGTTGACTATCAGTGTTGTTGATGTAGTTTTCAGGTTCCCTCCAGGTGGAGCCGTGTATGTACAGGCAGTATCACGCTGCTTCTCGACCTCGGGGCAGGGTTTCTCATGAAAATAGAAGATAACAAAAGGCAGCGCGATGAAGCTGCTGTGTGGTGGGAAAAATATAATGCTTTGCGATGTCTGAGTTGTTGGAGTATCATTATTGTCTGAGGTACAACAAACAGACTGGGTCCGCTGTCATTACACAGAGCTGCCTAACACGCGTCTATTCACAGGCGCGATCTCCACTACTCCGAGCGGCCGGGGGCGTTGCTGCTTCCGTCTCCGGCCTGCGGCGATTCACTCTCCTTAGACGACCTGGTGGTGCCGCAGCCTCCCCAGGAGCAACATATCGATACCGAACTTAGTGTGGAACACCTGATCGCGCAATAGTCCACTGCAGCTCAGATCCCTGAGCTCAAACGCTTCGCCAGCCTCAGCCTCGCCAGTAACTTGGATTACAGGCGCGCGCCCACTGCACCCGGCGAGAAACAGTCTCGCCTCATAGCGTTTGTTGAATTCGACAAATGTGACGTCATCAAGCAGCAAGCCTGGGAGTGGCATCGAGTGGCCGGGAATAACACTGCCAGCTGCTGAAGATGATCGAAGACTGAGTTTTAAAGTTTCTTGGATATCGAACTTCATCTGTTCATTCATAAGGCTATATTCATTTTTGTATATATTTTTCTTATTTGTCTTAAATGTCATTTAATTTATTCCTTGCCGCACAACATTCATCAAATAGGGTTACCACACATTCAGGAAGCGCTCTCTGAAGGTTCTCTGAAGAATGGCGCTAAAAATGTTCACCACATTCTGTGAAGTTTTATGAGAAATCCATCGAGATCCTTGGGGAAAAACATCTTATAGTTTATAAGAAGTGTATTTCTAATCAGTTTAGCACCTGTTTCTAATCCAAAGTTGTCGCCTGATACATCTACTGCTCTAGATTCATCAGTCAGGCACTATTTTCTTCTACTGAATCGACAAGAAGTGTTGAACTGTATTATTTCGCAGGAACAAATGATCAGCAGTCTATAGATTCATGCTGACTCCATAAAGGCTATATTGCAAGAACAAATGAAGGCCATCAGTAAAAAATAGCACATCCACCCCCATCTTATATTTCCATGTTCAAATGGGGAAGGGCTACTGTATGTGTACTGTCCCAAACAGTTTGTATCTTGCTTGTGTTTGTTTTAAATGCAATAATGATGATGATGTTTTGTTATAAGACTAATCAATTGTTATGTTTATCAATAAATAATGACTATGTTTGGCTTAACATTACTAAGGTGCTATACTGAGTAAGATTCTACATGTCACAGAGCAACGTTTCATGCTACTGATTGAGAATGATATATTATGACTAAAGTGGACCATTGACAGACAAATGAAAACAAAAAGATAAAGAGTTTAATTTTAGCCATCCATTGACAGTTGTTACTGACCACTAAAATCAAAAGGAAAAGTAGTGCAATGAATCAGGTCAATACAATCATCATGAAATGAAATGTTCTGTAAAAGTGATGCTGATGATAAACGCACTTTCTTTTGGCACCTACAGTTATTAACACCCAGGAGCTTGCAGCTTTCTTGTATACGTGATAGACAGAAATAAAGAATCTAAAAAGGAATAATGGTGACCTGAGCCCCTTTTCTGTAAATGCAACCGAAGAGACAGCAGAGAGGAAGCACAGAAGTGACGAACAGACATTTATGGAACATTGTTTTTTAACAGTTCTTGCTACAGTGATAGTAAGCTGTCGATAGGGTTGGACGGGATTTACACGTAGAGGCTTTGGAAACTCATTTTAATGCAGCTTAACAGATGCTAAAATCAATACAAAACTGGAATGAGGTTTTTTTTAAAAGCCGGATATGTTCATTTAGTTTCCTGCTCTGCATGAACTTTGTTCACCCGCGCAATTGTGATCACATGAGCCACTTCACCAAAGCACCTTTTCCAATAGAGCCACTGAGTTGGCACATTGTACACACAGATTACAGAGAACTGAAGCCCAATAAAGAACAAGATGAAGACATCAGATGAGAAATGTGTAAACACTTTACGTATTGACTAACAAAGACTAGTAGTTTTTACAGTGCCACATTTCAGTATAATAAACACCAACAAGTATGTCCTGCTGCAGCATTTTTGAATGTACAGTTGACTATCAGTGTTGTTGATGTAGTTTCAGGTTCCCTCCAGGTGGAGGCCGTGTAGTACAGGCAGATCAGCTGCTTCTCGAGGGTTTTTCATGAAAATAAGAAGATAACAAAAGGCAGCGATGAAGCTGCTGTGTGGTGGAAAAATATAATGTTTGCATGTCTGAGTTGTTGGAGTATATTATTTTTTGAGTTAAAAAGACTGGGTTCCCGCTGTATTACACAGGCTGCTCTACAGCGTCTATTCACAGGCGCGATCCCACTACTGAGCGGCACGGGGGCTTTGGCCTGCTCCGTCTCCGGCCTTGGGCCGATTCACCTCTCCTTAGACGACCTGGTGTCCGAGCTCCCCAGGAGCACCATATCGATACCGAACTTAGTGTGACACCCGATCGGCATAGTCCACTGCAGCTCAGATCCCTGAGCTCAAACGCTTCCGCCAGCCTCAGCCTCAGTAACTTGGATTACAAGGCGCGCGCCACTGCACCCGGCGAGAAACAGTCTCGCTCATAGGGGTTTTTGAATTCGACAAATGTGCGTCATCAAGCAGCAGCTGGAGTGGCATCGAGTGGCTGGCATCTAGTGGCGGGAAATAACACTGCAGCTGCTGAAGAGATGAAGACTGAGTTTTTTAAAGTTCTGGATATCGAACTTCATCTGTTCATTCATAGGCTATATTCATTTGTATATATTTGTATTTGTCTTAATGTCATTCTAATTATTCTTGCCGCACAACATTATCAAATAGGTTACCACACATTCAGGTAACGCTCTCTAAAGGTTCTCTGAAAATGTATATGGTAAAAATGTTCCACATTCTGTGAAGTTTATAATGAAGAAATCACATTCAGAGATCCCTTGGGGAAAAAACCTCTTTGAATGTTTATAAGAAGTGTATTCTCTATCAGTTTAGCTCCTGTTTCTAAATGACAAAAGTGTCTGCCTGTATTATATCTAAGAAAATATCAGGCGTCTATAGATTCATACTGAAATGACAGAAAATGTTATATTGCAGAACAAATGAAGGCATCAGTAAAGAAATTGGAAGTTTCACATCCACCCCATCTATTTACAATGTTCAAATGAAGGCTACTGTATGTGTACTGTCCCAAACAATTCATATCTTGCTTGTGTTGTTTTAAATGTAATAAATGATGATGTTTTGTTATAAGACTAATCAATTGTTATGTTAATCAATAAATAATGACTAGTGTTGGGTTAACATTACTAAGGTGCTATACTGAGTAAGATTCTACATGTCACAGAGCAACGTTCATGCTGCTGATGAAGAATGATACATAATGACTAAAGTGGACCATTGACAGACAAATGAAAACCACAAGATCACCTAAAGAGTTTAATTTGAGCATCATGACAGTTGTTACTGACCACTAAAATCAAAAGGAAAAGTAGTGGAATGAATCAGGTCAATACAATCATCATGAAATATGACATGTTCTGTAAAAGTGATGCTGATGATAAATGCACTTTCATTTGGCACCTACAGTTATTAACACCCAGGAGCTTGCAGCTTCTTGTATACGTGATAGACAGAAATAAAGAATCTAAAAAGGAATAATGGTGACCTGAGCCCCTTTCTGTAAATGCAACCGAAGAGACAGAGAAGAAGCACAGCAGTGACGAACAAGACATTTATGGAACATTGTTTTTTACAGTTCTTGCTACCAGTGATAGTAAAGCTGTCGATAGGTTGGAAGGGATTTACACGTAGAGGCTTGGAAACTCATTTTAATGCAGCTTAACAGATGCTAAAAGCAATACAAAACTGGAATGACGTTTTTTAAAACAGCGGGATATGTTCATTTAGTTTCCTGCTCTGCATGAACTTTGTTCACCCGAGCAATTGTGATCACATGAGCCACTTCACCAAAGCACCTTTTGGCACATTGTACACACACAGATTACAGAGAACTGAAGCCCCAATAAAGAACAAGATGAAGACAATCAGATGAGAAATGTGTAAACACTTTACGTATTGACTAACAAAGTCCCCTAAACATTATGTAAACAATGATAAATGTTAGTCCATTTCAACTTTTGATCTATACAGCGTAGATTACATTTGATCTATTTGATTACAATAGGCTATTGAAGATAAAGAATATTAGTAAATGTTCAGAATACTTAATTTCATGTACATAATATAAAAAGTGACATTGTCATAATTTGTTATGTTTATTTTGTGCAAAATGCTTTAGTAAACTATAATTTGGCATTTATGAAAAACCTTAAAACAATTGTTTAAAAAAAGAAAATCATATATGGATTTACAAAGCCCCTTGGAAATAAAATAAAATCTCCACACAATGTTTGAAGTCGTGCTCAAGCTTCCACTCAAACATTCCTCTCCACCTGTAATACTGTGCAAAAGTGATGGGTTCAGCAAGTGCAAGCAGCTCGGCCAAATCAACCATCTATCAAGTTCTGCATGATTCTAGGTAACACCGGCTGACAATATATCTGAAGCTTCAACCAATGTCGAGTTAACCCACGAGGCTAAAAAAAAAAAAGTAAAAATGAAGTCATCAGACTATTTCTGAAGGCAGTATGAGCGACTGTGCCTCAAACGGAAGCTGAAAACACCGCTGGTATCCTGCTAAGAGATTTACTGACTTGGCACATGAGTAGCATGAAACACAGAAGATCACTATAACAGTAAAAACATGACATTTTGGTATATAGCCAAGCCTAACATTGATAATCATCATCATATAAGTAAGCAGTTGAATAGTCTACAGGTCAAATTCAACACATTCACTGGTATCCCGGTCATTTTGAGAACTATCCATGTCCAGTTCTTCTGTATTATTATCACTAGTGCCAGGTCTAACTAAACATTTGGCTCTCGGGTTGGAAAGGAACATGCAGCCACCCGGGGGATGATCCAAAATCTAGCAGGTATTTCTTCATGTAGTTTATAATATATTAATTTACTTTGTACCTCATGAATTAAACTGCATTAAAAAGAACTTTACACACACTGTCTATGAAACAATAATCCATGTGAATTAAAAATAATTGGTCAGTAACATATGAAAAAAACATACCTATTGCGTACCTGTAGCTTCACATGCTATTTACTGTATGTTGCCACAAGTCTTATAGATAGGGACAGAGTGTCAATTGAATATGCTGATGTAACTAAAAATACAAGATTTAAGAGTCTAAAAGGAAAGGACACAAAGATTAAATGAGAGCTTAAGGCGGCAATTTTTCTCCAGGAAGAAGCTACAATCTTGCAGAATCGGAGGCGTGTGTGGCCCGCTTGGCTCGGCTCAGCTCAGCTTGTAATCTTTGTCCTCCGGGTCGCTGACGGTGGAGCGACGAGGGGAGGAGGGGGAGTCGGGGGTTACAGGTCGTCATCCCCGATTCCCTCGAAAGCATAGTTGCCATGGAAATCATTGCCGCTGATATCATTTGCCGAGTTTGAGGCGCTGATCCCCCGGAGAGACACAGAGTTCAGCTTGGTCTAAATGGAATAATAAAGGTTTAATTAACACTGGTCTGACATTGATTTATTAGAAACGGTTTAAGGTTCTGGGAATACATTCTCTGCATGTTCTATGCTATACTTCACAACAAAAAAGGTAGAAAATACTCACTGAGAGTTTGACGATTTGTTCCCGGTTCGGGTCAGGGGAGTCCTGCAGATAAAAAAACAACATCATAAACAAATGATCTTGAAATCTACACAAGGTGCAAATTCAAACTCATGGTACGCTATCCCAGTCCTCACCAGTAGAGGGGGAGATTTCACATTTTGCTGGCTCTCTGAACGGTGGATGGAGCCGTTGTGTCGTTTCCTCAGCATCTGGATGGACAGCAGAAGTGAAGAATACAGATATTAGTGAATGTTTGAATCACAAAGTTTGCTTTCTGTTTACATGTTGTGATTACAGCAGTGCAATCCAATGACCTACAATCTCCACAATTGCCACAAAAAAGTAAACCTAATTTAACTACCATACAGATGCTAAATCAAATGCTTTTATAATGTTTAATATCATGTCAAATTTAGGAAAGGTGAGTATACATCCTCTGCAAATCTATGTGTACATTAATGTGATCAAATTGAAAATGATGTGGTCATGTTGATTTATAAGGAAACGAGTGCAGTTGTGAAGTACAGTATATTATAATCCTAACACAAACCTTTTTAATACTGCCGCCTGACTTCTTCACCATTAACTCGTCCACCATAGACTGAAGGCAGATACTCATCATGATAGCCTGAAAACACAAACAAATGTTAATACAATCTAGAAAAATTAAACCAAATTAAAAAGGGACAGTTCACCCAAAATTCAACATACATATTTTTCGTATTACCTGAAGAGCTATTTATCAATCTAGATTGTGGCACTCAGATTATGTGTTTAAATTGCACCAAAAAATAATATAAAAAGCAATTTCTCTTTCCTAAAATGATGAGCATTATTAAGTAGAAACCATTTTAAATGAGCTAGATAAGATTATATCTCAGATATTGAGGAAGACGTTATTGTTTACGTCAGTCACAAGCCTCTTGACCATGAGTAGACACAAACTTTATCAGATTTTCTAGTTCCATTATATTGGAGAGAAGTCAAACCGATATCTTTAGCACTCCCACCAAAACAGTTTCAATGAGAAATAGCAGTGTAAAAATACCACATTTTTAACTGTCCCTTCATGTACACAAAATATTTTCTTAAACAGCAACACAAATTCTCTCTGGTCATACTAATCACACCAATGTAATGCTGTACATAAAGTCCCCATTGTCATCCATACAGATGAAATCAAGCAAGGAGTTTCATACAAATACTTGGGTGTAATGATTGACCATCTGCTGTCATGGAAGGATCACATTGAATATCTGTGCAAAAGGACAAAACAAAGAATTTATTTTCTCCGCTGTCTTAGGTCTTTTGGGGCGAGCAGAGAAATTCTTCTGTTGTTCTTTACATCTGTGATCATGTCTATTCTGCAGTGCTGCAATACTACCTGGTACAAATGTTTGTCAGCAGCTTTAAAATCAAAACTGCTCCACCTGTTAAAAATCTGCTCAAAGATTGTTGGTCAACCCTGTCAGAGACTCTATGACTCAGCCTCATAACAACCTAGTGAGGCTGTCCAACAACATCATCTCTGACCCAAACCATGTTCTGAACAGGGAATATGAACTGCTACCATCTAATCGGAGATACAGGGTCCCACCATTCAATAAAGTCAGACTGAAGCACTCCTTTGTGCATCAGTCAATCCTCACAGTAAACACAGAGCTAAATCCCAGATCAAATGCACGCTGAAGGCTCTTTGAGCAGCTTTTCTCTCACTGATTGTGCTGTTATGTTAAATGTTTGTTGTTTGTGTTTCATGTATTGTGTCTGGATACTTTGTCTGTTGATGTTGGACATGGAGGTGCTGTGACGCAAGTCAAATTTCAGACTTGATCTGACAAATAAAGTATTATCGTATCGTACTCTCTGGTTGTTGCCTCCACGTTGACCCCGTCAGTTCGTACCTGCTGACTGGTGATGGTGACCCACTGCAGGCGGTCCTTGCTCATCAGATACTCGAAGGCGAGCTCCAGTTTGACGTCACATTTGGACGAGCTGCAGGGAGTGGTGGTGCCGTTGGCTATCGGGACTTGCTGCAGATTTGAAAAGAAAGATAGAGAGTTATGACTTGGTGTTTGTGTGGTATCATCATCATCATCATCCTCCCGCAAACATATCTATTGAAACACAACTTTTCCTCCTTCAGTATTCAAGTTAGTCTTCTTGAGTTTAAAGTGCATGAAAAGGAAATAAAGAGAATATATTTCTTCCCAGATATTCCACTTGCTATCTTAAGTGGAGGATAGGTATGTGATTCTACTACTAAGAGTCTAGAAGTACAAACACAGCTGAATCACATTTTCTATCCTCCATCTCTCTTGTTAAATGCCTTTTTTTAAGATTGTGTCATTACCAATGGCAGTCAGACACATCTTAAGAAGATGCAAGCTAAAGGCTTAACAGGAGCGAAAAGAAAGAAAGAAAGAAATATGAACAACCACAGCATTTTTAAATCCTGACGGAGCACGTAAAGTTCATAGAGGAATACAGTTTCCCTGGAGACGAGCCCTCATTCCTCATTCATGGAGACTGTTCTCTTTACGGAGAATATTCCCTCCGGGCCAGAAACTAGCTGTACCTCCCATACTGTCCACACACACACAGAAGATAACATATAGAGAAACACACACACACGCTAACTGTTTATACATGCTCTTCCGGATGAAGAATCAACTGCGGTTGTTTTGAAGAGTTTGTTGGAAAGGGCTCATTAAAATGACTTAGAGAATAAACTCAGGGATCAACCCCCCCCCCCACTGGACAGCGATCACACGAGCCTAGAGGGATTTCAAATTTGAAATGTGTTGCCATGATCTCAGAGCAAATGAACTTTGGGAGGCTCATAAACGCTTCTGTGATAAATGTAATGACTCTGCTGCTCCAACAGTAATGCAATACAAAAGTGAACTATGTTCCCCATCTCCATGTAAACGAGCTCTCTCTAGCGTCTGTAAATGCTCGTCTTTCAAACGCTGGCTGAATTAATGTGTAGAGCTGCATGTAATGCCTTCCTCAGCGATTTACACAAGTGAAAATACATTGGTCAGACTTTAAAGGAACTGTCTGTTCTCAAGACGACTTGTCTGGGTGAAAGCGGAAAATAAATTCAAGACGGATCAACTCTGTGGGGCATTATGGTGTGAATTTGAGCTGTTTGTAGTTGGCCATTAGGGATATTTCGATTTATTAGATGCAATCGTAGAGTTAAATTATTCTGTCACTTAGAAACATTATCAATTTAAAAGGGTAATCCAGTGACTCAATAACGCACTCCTGTAAGGGTTAGGGACTCGTTAAAGCCATGTTAAAGTGTGTGTAAGATATGTTCACTTCAAAACCCACAGCACCAGTTTTCAACACTGACTTTGTAGACAACTAATGTAGTTTCAAGTTTCAAGCCCAAGCTGAGATAACCCTGAACACATCACAGTTCTTTTCTCAGAATTGAAAAGCCCAGCGGACATTATAAATGTTTTTCTGCGTAGTACTCCCCATGATGAGGGCAATGATCTGAAACATCTGAAATTGGGGAAATGCGTGCATTTTAAACCTCATCAGTTTTTCCCAAACAAATGCCTGGCTGTCTAACTAATTAAGTTTCCCGTTTCTGAAATGTTTCTGAAATAAAAAACACTGTATTGATTCATCACGCTGTCGAACCTATGATGTGTAGACCCCTTCAATCAATCACTGTCATCTGCTGAGTCGAGCATGACAGGTCTAGACCTCATCTCTTGTTTACTAATCATTACAGTTACTAGGTGACGCTCTAAAGTAGCCTAATACGTCAAACATAAGACTTCTCATGTGAAACAACTATCTTTTCTTTCCCCCAAAATCTCTAAAGGTTTTATTTGTTGCCGTTAGTAGAGATGTACAGATGTATAAATGGGTAGGTTGTTTCCCTCCTGCAGGCCATCACACTCCCTTCTCTCAATGGACTGTTATCAGTTAGACTGAAGGATGCTGCTGTGTGTGTGTGTGTGTGTGTGTGTGTGTGTGTGTGTGTGTGTGTGTGTGTGTGTGTGTGTGTGTGTGTGTGTGTGTGTGTGTGTGTGTGTGTGTGTGTGTGTGTGTGTGTGTGTGTGTGTGTGTCTGCCGATCGATGCAGCGCTCTCCTTGTGTGGGCTGCGTGTTCGGGTAATTGGACCGATGAAGATGAATGGTGTGGAGGTCAGCACTTTTAGAAAGCCGTAGGAGTAAAAAAAGAATGCTTGGCAGGACTAAAGACATTTGTTTCTGCTGCAGTGGTGAGAGGAAGTTTGTAAACAGGGACAGGAGACGCTTGTTGGTTTGAAATGGACTCCAGCCAAAGCTACCAGCTCGTAGTCTCCTAATAACATGGAGGGATTCCAATTCCCTTATTTCACCGGTTGGGAGATACAGGCACGCTTGAAGGTGAATTCCCTCCTCCTCACTGTCACGCACAGACAATGCCACTTACAGAAGACGTGACTCGCCAACACCTCATGCGCGTGACCTTGAAGCTTCCCTCCTTCATCTGTTCGTTGGGCAGCTTGACGTGGAAGTTGAGCTCGTTGTTGCCCGCACTGACGATGACCTGGCAGCCCTTCTCCGGGAAGTCTGTGATGCACGGGTCGAACTTGATATAGCCGTAATATTTGAGAGTCTGGCCTAGATGGATGAACTGAGGGGAAAAAAAACATACAAAACCATTTTTAGAAGACTAACTTTTCTAAAGAAACCGATTCCCATGAGAAAATGAGTTCTCTGGATTGGGGTGATTAAACATTCATATCAGGGGAAGAACTATGCCAACTGCATGACAGAATGACTAGACGCATTATTATCTACGGTCTAAAGATGTATCCTTGGACAAAGATATTGATGAGTATTAGCTGGACTGAAGTGAGGCAGAACCACGGAGAGGAGCTGCCCTTTGCTTACTTCTTTCTTGGATCCTTTCTCCTGCAGTGATTTCAGCTGCCTGTGCTGATCCTTGTTGACGAGTATCCAGCCTCGCTCAATGTCAGACACTGTCTGGTGAAGCAAAAACAAACAAACTAAAGTTCATATTTCTGTTCAGATGCACTAAACATTGCAGGGTTTCCTTTTGTACACATGGGAGGAACCAAACCCTAATCCTTTCATGTAAACAGTGCAGGTAACACAGAAACATGCTGCAAACACTATTTATGTCTCAATGATTTCGTCTGCTACACTCGGCCCCCAAAAATGCTTAATACAACAGAACAGGTTGCATAAAAACATAATTTTTAAGAGCCTTTCTGCAGCTGGAAATAAACAAGTGTCTGGTTTACGGACATTATGAAACCTCTTACCTGGGCGTATAGCAAATTCAGGCCGACTCTGTTGTCCATGACGTCAGCGTCGTACGACATGTCCCAGTAGCTGCAGGAAGAAAAGGCACCGTCACGCATTACAAATCTATTTTCTAATTGAAATGAGTAATTACAAAGTGGCAGAGTGAAAATTGCAGATTTGTTAGAGTGACTTAAAGAATCTGACTCCATGAAATACAATCATATTTGGTTATTTACCACAAGTAATATATAGTAACATATGATTCTGTCTGCACATGTCCTGTGAAAACAATAAATAATAAAACATTTCTTACTTCTTTTGGTTTAATAAAAAAAGGTCTACTTTCAGCTTTGTCACAATGCATTTTCACATATCTTTTTTATTGTTTACTTACTACTCCTGTAGTGTATCCGAACAATAATAATAATATAATTTAATCTCTGAAGTGAGTGACTTGTAGACTAAATTCAAGTCACTTAATGTCAGTGACACACTATAGCATTTTAAGAGCATTTAATTCAAAGCCTATTTCCTATAGATGTTGAAGGACAGTAGGTCTCCCAGTGAGATTGTATAGAGTTTATAGGGTAGGGGGCTCCTGCTGGCACTTCTATGCATGGAGAGGTGTGAGCAGCGGAGGGCAGCCTGAGTAGAGCGTTCATGGAGAGGGCTTAGAACTGAGAACATGAGTGTAAAAGACCCAAATCTGATCTGAAGAAACATATATTCAGGCTATATTTTGCAATTCAAGATACTTTGGCTTTCAATGCTGTTGCTTATTATATCTTAAACCCTGTAAAGGAAATGCCTTTATTTAACTATCAGTGGTTTCGGACATGCATTTAAAATAATTGTTGTCCAAGTTAGCTGGCTAGAATCTCATTGCATTGATCAATTTAACTTGTGGCAATTGCATGACAAAGGGGCTGTGAGTGGATGGAGAAGTTATTCAAGTGAATGTGAAGCATGCTGACAACATCAGCAATTTAAAGTAGGTCACAAGAGAGAAGGGTTATTAGAGAGGGAGGATCTGGAAAGGGGGGGGTAGAAGTGGAAGATGTTTTATATTGCTGCTTTAGTTTCAGTTAAGCCCCTGCTGAGAAATAAGGTCTTTATTTTAAATTCCCTTAATGTTCATTAGCCCAACCTCATGCATTATAAATGTACAAGTACATATTACACCTGACCTTAACATTTTAAAAAAGGCCACTACTATTCATATGCCTGCTTTTATTTCATAAATACTTACACATGCGCACAAGTTATGTAAATTCACTGGAAAATTCATTTCAAGTGTGCACTTTTAGCCAAGAAGGGCTTTTTAATTCATTTGGACCTGATCCTCCCCTGGACTTCATACACTGGGGGTCTGTTTTTCCTCCACTTGTTAGTTCTACATTCATTCTTTCCCGGCTGCTCTACACTCTGGACAGAAACTAGGTCAGGAGTACTCAGACTTTCCTTGAGGGCGAAAGAAAGTAAACATCCTGTGTACCTCAGTCAGCGGGAGGCAGGGTGACGAGAGAACAGACACACGAGGAAGTAGAAAAATGTTATGTTGAGGAGGGGAGCAGCCACTAACTTCAGGCTACATTACCATGCAGTGTTTGTGTGGGCGGCCCACCCAGGAACATTTTTCATATCCTGTATTTTGTGTGACACGGAGCTCTTGATGACAGAAGCCCATTTCCAGGCAAAGGAGTGCATTTTCATTTGTAACTGTAAAGCTTTTCCTAAAACAAATAAATGAACCATAAAAAAAAACAAGGAGGGGATTTTACTGTAAAACCTAAGAAACGGTTGTTTGAATACACCATGTCTGCTCTGCTGGTGGTTAGTTTAATACTGAAATGTAAAGAATGAGTCATGTTTCATACCACTTGGGATGCTTTGTGTGTGAAACAAAACAGTTCTCAAGTCTTGATGGCGCCACCCACCCTCCTTGTAGCCACCTTCAAATCTATTTTCCACACTGAACAGTCCTCATGAAAGAAATACTTTTTACATTGTTTAATGTTTGTTAAGAGACTATATCAGATGTTGAACTTGGTGGTGGTTGAATTTCATGGGAATTTTTGAGGCTGTTAATTTCTCTTCACTCTTTCAAGCTAGCTCTATGTCGAGTCGTCAAACATATCTGATATGTTTTTGGCTGTTAAAGATCATTGAAGAAACATTTAAATATAATGGGAGTAAATTAGTCAACTGATAAAAGGATGACAATTAAAGAAGCTATAAGCTGAACGATATTAGCCAAAAGATAAATTATCATGACTAAATGTAAGTACAAACCCATTTTTACATCAGTAAGTGACATTTATTATCCATTAACTTTCCATTTGTCCTGTTTTTTTTTCTCCAGTTTACTGATACTTGGCAGATAGCTTTTTGTTTGTTGGCTAAACTTCTGGTCATTGTAGGCTATTGTCAGTTTACAGACAGTAATTGAAGATTGCAATGAGAGTACACTTAGATTGCAATTAAGATGACCAAGTATGTGTATCGTCAACTACTTTGCTGCAGTAACAGCAGATTTAAGCCTGACTTTGCAAATGCACCACCTTTTCTTTTCATGCTGACTATTATCCTTGGCAAAATAAATGGTAAACTCCAGTCTCTTCTGCAAATTAGCTGCCAGTTTGTAGAAGATTGTGAATCTAGATAAGCTTCCCGTGGCTGTTGCTCTGAGACATTAGGAACGAGTGCCTCACTGCAGATAAGGACTGAAATAAGAAACACCCAGAATTAAAATAGAGCCTTACTGGTTGACTGATTCAAAGTACACCAAGTAAGCAGATGTGGTAATGTGTTGCTTACCAAAACAGAAGTATCTGCCCTGCTTCTTTTCAGGATTAGATAAATAACACATGGGGACAATGAAGCAGTGCTATAATTACAGGACAGTGCTTTGGGAAGCAGGTGGTGGGTACCTTTTCCGTAGGAGTATGTGAAACTCAGAGCTCCGCAAGCTGGTAATGGATACATAAGGCAGCTCAAACTCCTGCAGCTTCCGCACAACTGAGAGGGAACAAAACAGGAAGAAAGAAAGAAAGAAAGAGAGTAAGGAAGTGCAGCTCCAAGGACATTCTGATAATGATGGTAACAACAAACAACGAGGGATTGGAGAACTCCATCTGGATAGGTCCCAGAGGGAAACAAACTTAGTGTGCAAGTGTGTGTTTGAGTATTCAAAAAAAAAGTAACAGGCTGTGTGTGTGTGTGTGTGTTTGTTTGTCCCTAATCTGCAGCTGTTTCAGTGCTGCCTGTTCCCTGAGGAGAGTGAAAGAGATCTCAGGTATTTTCTAATGCTGCTGCTGTGTGTTCAGGCATCAATAAATGTGCAAAACACCACAAATCTGATGACTAAACAGCACTTTCATTTGGCATTAGGGTGTAAAAGTCTGTTTACTCCTTTATGGGCAGAGATGTTGTGTACAGGAACAGAAACATATGCTGGTTGGTTTGATGTTGGATATCTCTGTAGGAATAAAAAACAGATACAAACTGAATGCTTAAAATGTTTTTGGAATATTGGCAGGCGGACTAAATCGTCAAAACAACCCTAAAAATGCAGATAAGAAGAGCGGCACTGCAATTTCCGACCGCATGCTGGTTCTTCTTGACATGTCTACGCAGATTTTACAGCACACATTGATTTGCCCACAGATATCTGGAGAATGAATGCCTGTCGGAGAGGAATTGAATTATTCTCGCCATCCTGTTATGTCAACACACCCACTGGCAGTTTTGTTTGATCCGCAGCCTGCTGTTCCGGATTTATTCTGGTAGTCGCGTCGTATTCAACACATGGGCCTTCGTTTTTTTTATACCACTCAAGAGTTTCGGATTTATACTGTGCCAAGACTATACAACATGCCTGCAATATTTACAGATTACTCCAAGTTCACCTGGCACCATTTCTCAGCCTGCAATGGGAGAGATTTGACCTGACAGGGTTGTGATGAAATGGAATAAAAAGGGATTGGAAAGTGAAATATTTCGAAGTGGAAAGCTTTGTGCCTGTGCTACTGTGATGTTGCTTTTGACAACAAATGCAGATGTTAGTAGTGTGATTTGCATTCACACAGTTAAAAACAAGTGCATACCAACACATTATGTCAGCAGCTTCTGAATGCTGGAATGAAGAGTTAGGGGGGTGTAATTCAATTGGCACAGAAGATGACATGATAGAAAGTGACTCGAGACCACAAATTGTGCTTGAAGATGTTAAGTATTCTTCACCTTTCTAGCTGGGACACTGGCAGAAAAAGAGCAAAGTTGAACTAAGTCCGGAAGTGAGGAACAAGTTAAAAATAATGGTAACACGTGGCCAGCTGGACTGCATTGCCAAAAACAAGATGCTTCAGATGTTGTATAAAATGGGCATTTAAAGAGTACGCAAATACAGGTGGGTGTCATACAACCAAATAGTATTTTTTTTTCCATCAACCCATTTGAGCCTCCCTAAGTTGTTTGGTTTTTGATTCCGTTGCTGTAGCATTGAATAGACCCTCCAGAAAAACGCGATTCTGCGATCGCAGAATTTACCGCATAATCAGCCAAATGGCGCAGATTTTTAAAAAGCCGCATATTTATCAAAAGGCCGCATAATCCCCGCATTTTTCCACACAAAGTTGAGAAGAAAAAAAAGTTAACTCTTCTTGACGTGACGTCATCAGCTCGCGCATCACAGAATGTAAACAACACTGTATAGAGCTCATTTACCAACGAACATTTCTACTAAAGACCGGGCAAAAAGTGGGGGGAAACTATTCTGCACCCCGTGCAACTGTGTGTTGCAGCATAAGAGAAAATCGACGGTGGCGACCCACTTTGATTCATTCAAACATTCGAAAATGCTTTCTGCTGCTGCGGACAAGAAAGCCATTCAACTCCCGTTCACCGAGGGATCAACCTCCAAAACCCTTTCGAGGGCTACAAGAAACGAAGTGAGTAGCCTACAAGATTGAAGCTGGTCAGATAACGAACGAGTAAATGAAAACAGAATGAGCCGGAGAAGTGTGTGTGTGTGTGTGTGGGGGGGGGGGTGGTGTGTGTGTGAGATTAAAATAGCCCAATTGCTTTTACAATAAATAAACATTGAATGTGTTTAATTGAATAGGAAAGGGGTTTAACGTTAGTGGCAGGTTGTGTGTGAGAGAGAATAAATAAGACAGCCCAATATTTAAAAAAATTGTTATTCTTTTCCCCTGCATATTTAGCATATTTCGCAACTTTCCGCATATTTCCTAACTTCCCGCAATTTCACCGCATAAAATCACATAAAACCCCGCATGTTTAATCGCATAATCAAGGAATTTAGCCCTCATAATCAAGGATTTTTGCCCGCGTTTTTCTGGAGGTTCTAATTGAAGTTACCCAAAGGCATTAATAACTAACTATCTATTAATAATCTAACTATCTATTTTTTCTGTCCGCCTCTATGTTTGTATGCAATACTTACATTATTAATGGCACAAGACCGTGGTAGCACACGTTTTGGTGGAAATAAATCAAGGATAACATTTGGTTCTTACACTTTAATGTTTGTATTGCAAACAACTGTGAGAACTTTGCTAAAATTGTAGAACCCTCGTACAGTATTTTTGTAAAAATGACTTAATTTAGTAGAAGTTAGTCTGCAAACACTGCACACAGCCTGGTAAGCTCTCACTGAGCTTCTGAAGAGTTCATAAATAAATGATGTATTCAAGTAAGAGATAGAGAAGGAACTCCGATACAGGAAGCCACTCTGGGCAAAGCCGCTTCCTTTTTAATTAAGCTACAGTTTAAATCCAAACTGTGAGACGGATAAACGGAGCTGCTGGATTGTTGCCAGAGCTAAATCTTAACGTCTTATTTTGAAGAATTTAGAAAGAAAAAACACTAACATCAACAGCATGACAATACAGCACATCGTTCCCTTTGGTTAACCAATAAGTTGTTTCTTAGTTCAACGTAATACATGTAATAGCTTTTTATTCTATGTCCTAGTTCCTGTTTCTCTGTAAGAATACTACGGTGTGTTTGGTGAGTCCTTGGTTCGGCTGATAAGGTAGTTAAAACCTTCATTATTTACCAAATCTTGTTTATCAAAGCACATTTAGTTTACTTTGATAAGCAAGATTTGGTTTCCAGCTGTAGTGTGCCAAAAAGAAAAGAAAACCTGAAGCCCTTGAGATGCCTTTTCAGTCATTTGTGAAAATACATTCCAGGGTGACTCTAAATAATCAGCGGATGATTTCCTTGAAACCTTTGTTGAGACTTACATGTTAACCCTCCATCCACACCCTCACGGACGAGGAAGAGACTGAAGTAACCAACAAGGTCATCTGGAAGGTCGAGCTTGGTCGCAACAGCCTGCAGAAACATACCACAGAGAGGGAAGAGAGAGAATTAAAACATGAAGGTGAACGTTTTTTGAAGACAGATGGGATTTAAGCTCAGTGATATTCAGTAGATAAAAAACTGAAATAAAACACAATCATACTTTGCCATTTAAAAAAAATATCAAGCAAGTCCTTTTTATGCTTTGACCCCTTTTTCAACTTCTGCAGTTCAACCGCAAAAAGCAAAATGTTGCAAAATAAAAAAGTGAAACTGTTTCATGACAACACACAGTGCAACCAATGGCATCTCTGGTTATAAAACACACACTGACAACCATTGAGAAACTCTACAGAAGTGTGTTAAGAGCCATGCTGTGGTAAACAGATCTAAACTGTGGTTCACTTTCACTTTAAAAACAAACTAGATTTACAGCCAAGAGCAGAAAGAGGACATCCTGATAAAACAGCAGCTTGTTTACTGTGCCTGCTGTTCTGTGTGTGTTTATTTTGGTCAATAAAGAGCAGAGTTGAAGAGGAAGTACAAAAAGGTTGGTCATCACTACCTGACCTAAAAAAAGAAGAAATGTAAGGAATTGGAACTGGTGTCTGCTTCTCTTTTGTTTGTACACCCTTACTTAGTGTTGTGAATTTTGATGAGTTTGTCTGTGAGCACTGTTACAAACAGCAGAGATCAAACTGCAAAGGTAGATAACACAGTGTTTAAAGCCTCGCAGGATGTTCCCTTATCAAGATATCATCACAACATAATATCATAAACATTATTATGGTATCTCTATGGACTAAAGACGATTATTTACTATATATACGTTCCTCTTTTATAC
The DNA here is from genome assembly GCF_000735185.1 of Notothenia coriiceps. NCBI lineage: Eukaryota > Metazoa > Chordata > Actinopteri > Perciformes > Nototheniidae > Notothenia > Notothenia coriiceps. The sequence continues at coordinate 2,221,195 of NW_011369945.1, forward strand.
AAAAGGGACGGTTGAGATGTTTTGAAGAGGTATTTATCCATATTAGTCAGAGCCTTATCTATAGTAGATGTCGGTTGGCTAGCCCCTAGTTTTGGGAAACAGACTGATCCCTCTTTCAACTTTTTATTTTATTTGTTTTATTATTTTCTCCTTATAGCATTGTGAAGCAATTTTAAAGTGTGCTATATAAATGAAATGTATTATTTATTTAATTATTAATTCAGTACAGCAGCAAACATCGGGTTTTCCCAATGGTGCTTGGTTGATTTGGCCAGAGCTTAAATAGTATCTTCCCTACTCGTAGCAAAGGGCTGTCGGTCTAGAATTTAGAGCTGTAAAATAATGAAAGATACTGTAAACTTAGACCTATATACATTTGACTTACAGTAGGTTGGCTTTCTTTTAGGCAGATACAATATATTTAGCTGATGTCACCATGCACAGCAGTACATTGCTTCACTTCTGTGCAGTATTTCCTTTTTACCTCTCCGAACTTAGGCATGCTGACTCTTATTAAATGTAGATGATTCAATAGCTAAAGATAGCTACCGACCGTATACAATTACACCTCAAGACACCTGAACTATCCCTTTAAAAAGGGGTTCATCTGATTATAGAACTGGATAGAAACATTGGGCCATGTTGCACTTTGGCCGCACCTTTAAACACACTTGTTTTCTTATTAATTTTCAATCTCTACAAATTATAAACCGTGTGGAGTGCTGGCTGAAAACAGTTTTCTTAAACAGACACTCACATCCAGGACGTCCTCCGTCTGATCTGAGGTCAGAATGTTGACTGTGACCTTCTGACCGTTGGAGAGGCAGATGTCTAGAGCGACTTCTTCTGTGGGAATCTGCTGCGTCTCCTGTGGGAACCGCACAAAACAAACAGGCTTTCCTTCAGCTTCACGGGTCATCCAAGTGTTTTCATTCCTATCGGTCGACAACAAAATCACACTGAGTCGGAAGAAATACGGGCTGTTCAAAGACGAGACCATTTTCCAGTGGAGATAAAAACCAACGAGATGATCTGCCCAGTCAATCGTTTTCCTAGAGAAAAGTTAATTCAATCGTAAAAAACAGGAATATAAAAATCATGTTTGATTTCAGTCAGACAACAAAATATGACACAATACACAAAAACACAAAATACACAAAATAAGAGATGGTCTACCACAGGGGTACTCAAACTTTTTTGGTAAAGGTCCACTTGTGAATTTTATACAAGGTTAATGGTCCGGATCAATTCCACTATAGTCCCCCCCACCCCCGGAGCGGAGCAACCAAACTGAAATTAAGAAGCAGTTTTGGCGCGCTATGCATGGGGCCCCCTTGAGGGGGTTTCCCGACATGTCGTTGCAGTACATTAAAGGGTGTTTCATGTTGTTGTTGCTGTGGACCTTCTTAATTATTTTTTGTTTTTAAATAATTTTTTAATTTTTTAATTGTTACATTTATTCTGGTTTGTTTTGTGTTTGTATCTTTTATTTTAAATGTATTTATTTAATTTATGTTTTGTTTTGTGAGCTGAGTGATTTTATATGTTATGTATCTCTCTGTACAGCACTTTGGTCTGGAGGTTTTAAAGCGCTATATAAATAAAGTTGGATTGGGTTGGATTGGACACACACACAGATGCTTAAAGTCTGTACATCTAACACTCCCCAAAAGGTAATGAGCAAGACAACAGCCCCATCTTGTGGAAACAGTGGCACAGTACAGCCTACAGTACTCTGAACCCATTCACTAAATATACACGCTGTACTTTACTTGTTGCTTTGATATTCCTCTAACAGTTCATTTTAAATAATACAGGTGTACCTTGGAATTCCAGGTAAAATATCAATATATTCCAGCATGTGCAAACCCAAAACACATGTGGAATGTTCAGATCATAACCACTTCTCCTCAGTTCACCTCGACTCTGCATCTGTCCTCAACATCTGTTACGATTTTGAATAAAATAAACAATTTAACTGAACCTTTAAATGGCAGTCGTAGATCTCTACCAACTTTATATAAAAATGTGCTGCCAGAAGGAATTGCAGAGATCCACAACACTTCATTAATCTTGCTGTAACATCTTTTTAACAGTTTCCATATGCTGATGAAACATGATGTTCCAAATCGTGCTGAGATGACACATGAATCCTACTCTGACAAGGCTTAAATATAAATATACACAACGTTTTTGTCAAACACTTTTCTATTTTTTCTGTTCATGAAAAATGACTCACTTTAGGTAACACACCTTTTCTATACATATTGTTTTAATATACACACATTAGGGTTAATAAACCTAAGAGTTGGAACTATTGGAGGACACAAAAACCTTGATAATGTGTGTGTGTGGTTGGTGTAGTAGTAGTAAATGGGTCAGATGTTATATTTGGCATGTTACATCCGTTGAGGAAAGCCCTGCTCAACTCGTGTCTTTATTCTGTAGGTCAGTCTGCTCGTCCTCCCCTTCCCTCTCTTTCTCTACTTGTGTCCAGACCCTGCTTGTCTCATAGTACACACACTGGAATTAACTGGAATCATTTGAAGTATGGGCAGCTTAAATGGTATCTGCATGCCCATTATTGATGTGCTATATCTGGGTTCAATACGAGATCTAACCTCTCTATGGATGTCAGTTTTTGAGCCTCAACAGACGAGGTGAGGCTTGTTTTTAACCTTTGCTCAAATCAAAGATGTATATAACTGGAGGGAAACCCCACAACCAGGAGAGAACAACACATATCAGATAATTATTTGTCTTGGTGGCAATACATTTAAGAAAATCCAGTCCTATTGCTAAAGTCTTGATCCTACAGCTCACACAATGTCCCAGGGAATTTCTGTCGCCATAGTGACGTTCTCTAACATTACCGCTGGCTTCCTGCCCAGCATTCATCACTCCCACTCATTCCTTTCACCTTCTCCTTCTCCCAGTCTCTCTCTCTCTCTTTCTCTGTCTCTGTCATGCTCTTTGTCTCTTTTCATGTCTTAAACCCTTTGTCTTTTTAATAAAGCTCATCAAAGAATAGGCTCGAGGTGCATGACATTATATAGACATTTTCCAAAGCAAACCAATTGACTTGTTATTGCAGGTTGTAATGACATAATTGAATGACGAGTATTTCATTTAGGTGTACATAAAGATGTTATTAATGTGATAAGTTACAAATGTTTGAGGAGTGAAGAAACCTGACTCGTAATTTCTGTAAATGACTTATTTGAATTAGATATTTAACAGCATCTCCAAGAGAAATTGTTATTTTTAAAAGCTCAATAGTTTCCCAAAACTAGGCACTGCTTTAGTAAGTACACATAGATAAGTTTCCTCCATAAATGAGACATCCATCACTGAAAATACTGTCACAAAATTATACATTTTTGAAGACCTAAGCGAAATACTTTGTAGTATAGAGAGAAAGAAATTAAAACTATTCATTTTATGGATGTCATTTCCACCTCACACACTAAAGAAACTCCTTCAGTCAAGTTTGACAATGAAAAACAGGTCTGTAATGCTTTAAATCCCACAAAGACACTTCACATATTGACTGTGACCATCAGATATCTGGATTAACATCCAAAGAAATACCTGAGGAGTTGAGACAGTAGAAGCCAGAAGATGGGACAGGAAGAGAAGGACAGATTGGCAGCGGCCTGCAGGCGGAAAACAGAGGAGAGGACAGGGAAAAGGTTGGAGAAGAGGAAGAGGACCATGAAGGAAGGAGGAAGAGGAAGGCGAGGCGGGGGGGAGAGGAGAGGAGGGGTTACCGGTATTCCTGCAGCCATGGCAGACAGTAGTTTCTGTCTCCATCTGTCCTTCCCTGTAACTGCCCCATCCTCCTGCTTCTCTGGCTGCAAGACAGAGGGACAGGTTTCACACACACACACACACACACACACACACACACACACACACACACACACACACACACACACACACACACACACACACACGCAAATACAGTTCCACATTTCAGTCCTCTGTGTTGACCCTCCCATGTCTTTGCAGCTACAGAAAATATACTATAAACAAATGTCTGTAGCTGCAAAGACATGGGAGGGTCAACACAGAGGACTGAAATGTGGAACTGTATTTGCGTGTGTGTGTGTGTGTGTNTTACTGGCGTTGTATTTGATGTCATGTTCCACACCATACACAGAACAAACAGCAAGAAGCTGCTGAAGACCAACGCTAGATGGACTCAAGATCATCTGCATACATAATATGGTTCACTAGAGTACTACCAATCATGCATCAAGTATTACAGGCTTTCAGTCGCTTGGACAGATCATCAATATAAAGGTTAAAAAGAACTGGGGACAAAATTCCACCTTGTCTGACACCATCGCTAACCCCAAATGGGGCTGAGAGCCTATTGCCCCATTTTACTTGCATAGTCTGGTGGCCATACCAGTAGACCAGAATTCTCACAATGTACTGTATTTGGGCACCCCTCTTTGAATGCACTTATTGTAAGTTGCTTTGGATAAAAGCGTCAGCTAAATGCAATGTAATGTAATGTAAAAATGTGCATTTATTTTACTTTTTCACCTCTCCTTTCTCTCTCAATCTGTGCATGACTGAGAGAAATTCTCTGTGTTCGACTCTCAGGACTTTTTTTGCGTCTAACAAGTAACAAGTGATGTAAATAAATGAGTTACTTTTAAATTAAACTGCATTTATTGATTTTACTACTTCATAATCAAAGACACAAACAATGGACTTGTATTGCTAAAAATATATCTGAAACAAAGGCAATCAACAATTTTGCAGGTATTATTTGGAAAAATAATTTTAAAAAATACACGCTTAGTCACTCACTCACCAGGGGAAACACTTATAACTTGGATTTTGGAATATGGTCTGAACAAATAAATGAAGTTGCAGCTCAATAAGCCTGTTTGGAGGTCTTGAGGCAACAACAGCTGAGGGGCAAGTCCAGCTCATATTGAGGCCTGTCAACTATATACTGCATTGCAAAGCAGCCCTGCCAGATGGTCTGGTAAGCCAGCAGGTCTCTGCAGCCAAGAAATCTGGTAATATATCCCAAACCATGAACGTCTGTTGTATAAACAAAATGCTTTTTGTTACACTTTAGCATTAACTTGAACCGAATCTGACCATGTGACGGGGTAGAGATGTTATTTTACGTTCCTCAAGGTTTCAGATCCTTTTCTTGCTTTCAGTTGAAGACCCAGGGCCACAGCTTCACTCGTGTCCATGCCCCCTGGCCCGTACTGTGTCGAGAGGCTGAGTTTCTCAGGATTAAAGTCCCCACAAAGACGGTGAGAGCTCATTACCAGCTTACATTTTCTTAGCAGTAAGTCACAGATATTATGTTTCTGGGACCAGCCACAATCTGTTGATGTTTGATTGTTTTTTATATATTGATATTACAGAAACACAGAGACTGATGCCTCTGCAAGGCCATTTAATGTTAAATAGATATGTTTTCATCAGAGCAGTAAGACACTTAGGGCATTAATGACCAGCATTTGTAATAACTAGACTAACTATGTGTTGTGTGTTCCATCAGAGTTATGACCTTAAAGAGGAAAGTGGTTTCGGGTCCACTATGAGCACAGTGTGGAGGAAAATGAACCAGCCTTTCCAGCCCAAAGTCCCACATCAGGACCATGAACGCACCAAGTTCCTCACACACTGCTTCTCCAGGGACAAACTCCACCTGTGAGTAACAAACTCACACTCACACTTACACACACTCCTGCAAAACTTCCTTTGTTGTTTCAAACCGCAGAACTCAGGATTTTCAAAGATAAGCAGAAATCACAAAAATATAAAGCAACACTGTGTCACTTTTTAATAGAAGTGGCACATTAACTATCTGAAAAACATAGAAGTTTAATTCAAAACCAATAAAAAGCACTGTTGATTAATTTAATATCCTTAGGGGAAATCAGTTCTAATTTGGCTTCACCCTGGAGCTTGTTGCCAGCAGAAGGTGGCTGTTTTCTGCTGATCTGAGGTATAGGCTCACAGGAATACAGTTTTTGGCGAGATTGCATTGTTAGTTAACATACTGTATTAAGTAATAATACAAACTAAATTGTATTCCATTCGAAAATTCACCCTGCAGTTTAACCCTAAAGCCTTTGTGTAATGGCAAGCAGTTTGATTTGAGAAAATAAGAACCAGTTACTACACTCCACTGTTTAATTAAAGAGTCTTCCTGATATGTTTGCATGTGATACACTATATAAATACAAAGATGAACACACAGAAAGTGCTCACATTAGTAATCGTTGTTTCTTTTAGGTACAACATTCCATCTAAAGACACTTTCTTTGACAATGCCACACGGGGCCGAATAGTAAGTGTTGATTCAAATTTGAATCCGATTCTCCTTTCTGTTTGAGTTTTCGGACGATTAGCTTTTATCTCAAGCCTGATGTTCTTGATTCTGTTTCAGGTGTATGAGATCCTGCGACGGACGGTGTGTGTACGGACCTGTCAAACCATAGGTGAGGATACCAACATGTGTGCCTGTCAGTGATTACATGAATGATATTCGGGGGTACAATGATGCGCAGATCAGTTGATGATTCTGTCCAACTCGGTTAGCAAGAAGCAGGAATTAGGGCAACATCATCTTAAATCCCTTTTTGAAGTTTAATGGCCTCGTTTTTTTTTTGGAATTCACAATAGCAGAGCTCCACCGAAGAGGTTATATATCAAAATACTGGAGTCTAAACCTGCTTTGACATAATGAAATGCTTTATAAGCCCTTCTAGTAAAATGTTGTGAGGCCGACCACAGGTTCATACTTTTACACCATCCTTCGATAAGTCAAAGTGGTCAAGTCAAAAGTGTTGGTATTGGCCCTCAAAAGAGTAAAAGCAGATGCAGTCTAACACTTGTCCAGGGTGAAACTAACTGTCAGTAGCGGGTCAAGGTTGTGCTGAAACTCTGGGAGGTGATATTGATATGCCTGCTGGGAGTTCAATGAGGAGGTGAAGTCGAGTACAGCTGGAGACCCAAACAAGGAGTGCGATGATTGGATAATTGGAATCGACCAGCACCATTTGAAAACTCGGGTAGATGAGTTTACAATGAGCGTTACTGCTGCATGACGAATAACCAGAGAGCTTTTTAGTGACTGTCACTACTACATGATACATCACCAGAGAGTGTTACTGCTGGAGGACAAGTCCACCAAAGACCACTCAACCAGAGACCCACATTTATCTGGGATTTAGTTTTTAAGGCAACCTTTTTTTTCTCACCAGGCTGTTCCCAAAAGACAAGTTGCTCCTGAACACTCAGAACTCAAACAGAGTCAGGGTCTACAACGTTTTAAAGCAAATTCTACAAAGTCTATGGAGATGGCAAAAACAGCTAAAAAAAGACAATGAAAAGAAAAAAATATTGTTGACCCTGCTTGAGAAATGGTCCGTATGAGACAAAATCAATCTCCTCTCGGGATTTTCGAAATGAGCTCCAAGACATTCAACTGTTTATATTTTTATATTTTGATCACATGCTTACAGTATAACATCTGCGTGCATGTATGAGAGCCTCCATATAGAAAAGATCTGACACCCTTTTGATTTTCAGTGTCCACCATATGTCTGCTTGGCTTTCTATCCCAGCAGAAGGTCTCAGCCAGAGGCTACTGGGTGAGCTGTAGGGAAGCTGGAGAGACTTTCCTCTTCATGATTGGTGTATTCATTTGTAACACACACTCGTGTCTCCTCCTCCATTTACTCCACAAGTGGGTCATACTTCCTGGGTCATGCAGAGATTAAAGCAGGAGTTGTGGTAGTATCTAGCTGGTTGAGTGAGCATGTGTGTAACCACATTTTTTTTTGTTCAGCCATTTTTATTTTTTATTTTATATATGAAACACGTGTGGGCACATTATTGAGCTTTTCTATTCATGCCTTTTCTATTTTATACACGAACATTCATACAGGTTGGTGAACCTGAGGGATCGACCTATTGGAGGACAAAAATACTTTCTGTGTGTGTGTGTGTGTGTGTGTGTGTGTGTGTGTGTGAAACCTGTCCCTCTGTCTTGCAGCCAGAGAAGCAGGAGTTGTGTGTGTGTGTGTGTGTGTGTGTGTGTGTGTGTGTGTGTGTGTGTGTGTGTGTGCGTGTGCGTGTGTGTGTGGTTTCATTAATAGCACAGCTAATCACTACAAGGTTCCCGGTCTCCTTTGAGGCACCAATACTTAATTGATTAATCAGGTCATCTGATGTGTGACAGTGTGACATTCACAGGTCAGGGTTCCCTCGAGAACACTCCAAAGACTCAAAGCAGGAGCTTCGTGAACTAATCCCATTCTGCCTAATTGAAAATCTGAAGGGTGTGGCCTAATGTGTGTGTGTGTGTTTCGGAGGTTGTAGCTTGTTGATACTTATAGACTAGTGCTGCAAGATATGCGCAGTCTCCTTCTTTCAGCTGTATTCTTAATTATGAGGGATCATTAAATGGGCCATATTATGCTCATTTTCAGGTTCTTATTTGTTTGTTGTGCCACTCCTGTGACATGTCTACATGCTTTAATGTTCAAAAAGCTTTTTATTTGTCTCATACTGCCTGTGCTGCAGCACCTCTTTTCACCCTGTGTCTGAAACCA
>NW_011369945.1:2234397-2288443 GCF_000735185.1 Notothenia coriiceps
CGAACGATAGCCTTTGTAGTGGAATCGGAATGAGCTCCCCATTTAAATCAGGACAGCAGAAAGCTTACACATCTTCCGGCGCAGATTGAAAACTCATCTCTTTAGACTCCACTTCGAGCGATAGAATTACTAACAAAGAATTGCTAACAAAGCACTTATATACAAATAAAGGACTGGCTTATCTAAAATCAGTTGAGTAGCACTTGAAATGTTTTAGCTCTATGAAACCTGATGTACTTCTATGATTCTGTTTTCTTCAAGTGTGTATCTTGTTGGTTGAATGCACATTGTAAGTCGCTTTGGATAAAAGCGTCAGCTGAATGTAATGTAATCGGCCAGAACCAGCCATTTCCTCCTGCAGAAAGGAGACAATCTCCTCCAAGTCCGCTTCTCAAATCACTTATGAAACTACGACTTTAATCTTGTAATTATGACTTTATTCTCGTATTATTGCGACTTTATTCTCGAAATCTCTGTTTTTTTTCTTCCAAGTGTGACCCTAATACTCCGTCGTACAGGATGGCGTTTTTAACACAGCAGAATTTAACTTTATCTCCGGTAGAATTCTGATCAGGCATTAGCTCCGCCTCCTCTTTTTTTTTTTTTTTAGCTAAGGACCCAAAATCCGCGTTTCTCTCACAGCGCTGCAAACGAGGGGTATGAGCAGTATGAGGCATTATGAGGGACACAGGGTTCGGTTCGGATTGATTGATTGAAAAATATATATATCCCAATGCCACACAGAAATTAATGAGTGTATTCATTAGTTGCTGCTGCTGTCTGTATGTGTATGTGTATCTGTGTGTGTGTTAGTGTTTGTGTGTGTTCATTCTTTAACTGAACAAGGCCAACGATGACAAAAAAAATCAATGAATAACAAAGCAAGAAAAATAAACCGGCAAACCCTATTAATATTTCAAGACTCTAAATAACAGCTTCTGAGATGATAATAAGAAATGGATGACCCAGCTTTGGTCCCCAGGCAGTGTCCCACCACCACCACTGCAAAATCATCTCTCATCTTGCCTGTTCCCTCAGCGGGGGGTCTTCCAAGTACATCCCTGCCTCTAAAGGTGCGATGAAACGACAACACCGGGAGGTAACTCATCTACTCATCTATTATTCTGCACCTGCTGTACATGAGGCTGGGGAGGGGGGGGAGAGAGTCAAACAAAGACTCTAATGAGAGAGGAAGACAGGGGAGGAAGAACAGAGAGGGTGTGACGTGGCTGCAGACAGATGAGTGTGTCCATGAAGGTTATTGGATTAAAATCCTCCTGGCGATACGGGTCACAGCTTGAATGATGACGAACTCGCCTAGCTACCAATTCTGAATAGTTCATTGACACACTGTTTGAAATAATCCTTCTATCAGGCAGCCAATAATAGTAATAGACAATTTGCTAAACTAGCATACGTTGCATTAATTAGCATATACAGACAATATTAAAAAAATTGCTTGGCCGATTTAGACAATTATGGAGTGGTTATGGAGGTTTTTCAGGATGTTGAATCAGTTTAGGACATTTCCAGGATCAAAAATGGCAGTTTTAACCCGAAAGTGACCATTTTGTATTCCTGGTGGGCTGATTAAGATGAACTTTGGGTCGATTTCTTTCATTTTGGATCCTAAAAATGTCCTTTAACATCCTGAATTTTCTCAAAAAGCCAAGCCATTTGCTAGCTATTGTCCAAAATCTGCTAGTTGATGCTAATTAATGCAATTTATGTTTACATTTCTATCATAAAACTTTGGGGTACATCTCCGGGTTCACAATGCTGGCAAGTAAGACTATAAAGCTTGTGTCTTACAGCATGGTCCACTTTAGTCTTGTTAGTACAGCAGAAAAAGCTTTTTGGCAAATCTGGGGGGCTGACTCATTAGGTGGCTTATTTTTTTATTTTTTATGATATAATCTCTCCAAAGGATCCAGCGCCCACACACTCTGTTAATATTTGGGCCTTCATTTTCATCTCTGACAAACTGAATCTGACACATCGAACCAACTTGCTTTACGGGAAGATCTTACATAACCCGAGATAAGAGTACAACATGCTGCCTGTAACTGCGTCAAACGGTAAGAACACAGCTACCTCACTCCACCGCATTGCCAACAGCAATGACTAGTCATGCAGAAATGACTGCATCATCCTTTTGGTTTAAGGAGCACGCCCTGACACAGCCTGTTGACCACAGTGAAGCAACACTAATGCAAGAAGAGTACAGTAGATTGAAGAAACACAACTAACCTGCTGGGCTTTCCTTAAGAAACTGTTGAACAATTCACTGGCTCCGAGCAAGGGATCCTGGCGCACTGTAAAAAAGCACATAAAACATAATTATTATTATTATTATGAAGGGATATTTATGGTTTTAATTTATAACGCAGCTTTGTTATCATGAATCTCCTCAGGGGAAGCAATTTCCCAATTCTTATCACACACCTTTATTACGTTCGTTTGAAATGGGTTTGGCCTCTCAAAACACTTACCAAGGCAATTTAGCTTAATTGCAGATTACTTTTGTTTTCTTTCTGGCTCACGTTAAATGAACTGTTAATGATGAAAAGCAAGTAACATCAGAATGTATTCCTCAGATTTGGTAAACAAAAGACGAAATGAACCACTTATCTGAACTCCTGCTCATGTATTTTAGTTCGCTATTGAGGTAGCATTAAATTATCTGTGTGACACTGTATGACTATAAAATGACTAAGTGTGTGTGTGTGTGTGTGTGTGTGTGTGTGTGTGTGTGTGTGTGTGTGTGTGTGTGTGTGTGTGTGTGTGTGTGTGTGTGTGTGTGTGTGTGTGTGTGTGTGTGTGTGTGTGTGTGTGTGTGCGCGTGTGCGCGCGCGCGCGCTATTAGTCCAACCCTTTGACACAATGTCAGAGATCTGAGCCATCTGCGTCACAGCAGATTGTGTTTGTGGCAGTTCATTTTCCATAACTATGTTAGAAGCCATGATGTAACCAAGTGAAGTTGTGGCCAAGAACACCCTGTATGCGTATGCTCCCAGACTATGAGCAAATACACACTTGAACAACGCTTCCTTGTTCTTCTGTAACGGCCAGTGCTTGAGAGGATTAAAACTAACCCTCTGCACTGCTGCCAGTTCCATTTATTTGTGTGTGTTTATGCATAAGTTCACCCTTTGACCTGTTTACGAAAATTAAGGAAATATGCTGAGAAACCTCACAGATCAGGATAAAAATAACTCCAATTGGGATCTGGAACGTGTAAGGCTTTCACAAGGAAAGCTTTAAAGCTGTCAAAAGGAACGTTTACAAAACATAATAACTAGTCTCATGATACAATTATTCATTCTAAACTACAATTCGCAGAGAAGCTAAGTATGTATCCCTGGAGGTGGCACATCAACACTGGAGAATCCAAACCCATTAAACTTTTAAAAACTCTAAAAAAAGGTCTGAAATCCTGAGTGGGGGATTTCTTTCCTTCAGGTGTGTCAGCATAACTCTGTCTAGTGAGGCTTTGGCTCAGATCCTCAGCTCTTTAGTGAAACACGTTAATGCTTTTATGTGGCGTTAAAAGACCACTGTATGGCTGGATTCCCCGCAGCTACAGAGCTAACCTATTCAGACAAACATGTCAATGAAATTGTGTGTGTGCTGTGTTTGTATGTGTACTGCAATGAAGAAAAGAATGGTAGCTGAATTGAAAACTGACGAAAACAACCACAATAGGCGCGTTCACACCAATTACTTTTCCCACAAAGGTTCCTGAGAACTACGATTTAGTTGCGTTCACACCAAAAAGTCCCAGGAACTAAATTAGTTCTAGAGAACCTTTTTTACCCCCTTTTCAGACCCTGCTAGAGAACAGGGACTTTCGTGGGAGAAAAAGGTTCCTGTGTCTGATTGGCTGGGCAGAATGCAAACCACGCCCCGTCAAACTCCCAAAAACGTTTGTTTAGCCGCCATTTTATTATCCTCGCATTAGCATTATTAGCATTAGCCCAGCACAGAAACGCAGAGAGACTAACTTATGACAACACAAAAGAAAACATGGGAGCGGTGGAGATGAGGAGGTATCGGCGTTCTGGCCGTTTACTCGGAAGGCTTCTGAAGCCAGTCCCCAACTCCGGGGACTTCCGGCCGGGGATTTTGGGCCGCAGTATACGCCGTGAACTTGTTTGCGGCCTGCCCCAGTAAACCCAAGCAGAGAAGAAGAAGAAGAAGTGACGTCAGCGGCTTCATTTGCCTAATCCACCCCCAGGAACTATTTTCCGGTGTGAACGCGATCTGTACTTAGTTCATGAGAACTAAAGAGTTCTCAGGAACCTTTGTGGGAAAAGTACTTGGTGTGAACGCGCCTATTGTAGCTGGAATTTAAATTCCACCAGAAATGAAGTGAAATGCAATACAAGCCATCTGTAAGAAGTCCATTCTGCATGAATAACTTACCAGCCTGCATGTATTTCTCCAGCTGCTCTCGTCTCTGTTCCACCTCAGCAGGAGTCAGAGTGAAGATCTTCTTTGGAGGGAAAGCAGGTACCACGTTGCTGCCATATTCTTTCTTTATCTGTTGGTACAAAACACACGTTTGGATGTGAGGATGGCTATGCAACCCGAGCTTTTTCTCTATTTTGGCGAAGAGTCAGATGGTTGAGTTCATTTGTATTTGAATTGAGACCATGTGTGAAGAGTTGATATGATTAAACTTCAGTGGAGAGCAGCAGTCTCTTAAATGAAAGAGTCTTGGATTCATTTTTCCAGGAGGTACATCCATGCTGTTTGATATGAATCACAGGTTTATTTTAAGCCCCGTTTCAATTACTAGCTGGTGGAGTTTCCGTGCAATACACACTCACAAACACACACAGACAGACACATCTGGAACCCTGAACGTCTAGTTATTCCAAGTTGACTTTGTCTTCCAGCTTCTTGACTCATTTCTTCCCATTTCTTTTTTTAAATCATCCTAGGGCTGGTAGCTTTGAACCGAGGGAGTCTTTAACTGAGCCCTCACAGTCAGATCTAAAAATCACACATTCAATGAGGTTTCAATTGAACCTGTATGTCACTGCATGCGAAAGCTCCACTCATCATTAAGAATTCACAAAGACGCATTTTTCTCTCGCTATAAAACCTTCAGGTCCTGCACTTATGGGATGGTGGGGGGGCTGCACAGCGGGTGCTGGAGGAGGAGAGGTGATTTTGATCCCTTCATACTGCCCTTTATATTTTCAGTACACCAGAGCTAGCACCAGTCACACATACAAATCAGCTCTCAGAAACAAAGCAACGGTTACAGATGAGTCAGATTACCAACATTTCAAATAAATAAGCACTCGTACAGCTTATTTTTAGCAGAACTCTTTTTGTTTTCACTGTTTATTTTAATCTCGGGTAGAAGTGTGACCTTGTTACAGATCTTTATATAACAAAAAACAACAGTTACAACAATCTACATTCAATTATTTTCAGCATTAACTGGGTAATCACCAGATAGTTTTGGGGTCTTGCATGCTCCACAGGAAGGCCCCCCTTGGGTCAGTTGTTGAAGATTTGAGTGTGACTTCTTACCACCCTGTTGCCAGGAAACGGCAACTGTCAGACTAGATAGCAACGACTTGAGGACAGAGATAGCAAAGTTTGGCCTTTGCTCGCTTATTTATTAATGTATGAAAACAGGACACTGGGCACTTCTATAATGCAGTATATGCTGTGGCATACAGAGAGCTCACAGGAAGTCAGCTAGAAGTCCAGGAAATAAATCCATCCCTTACAGAAAATGCATGTGAATATTTCACACAAGTCAAGCAATTTCACAAGCAAGTCAATTCAATTAAAGCATTACACACAACAAGTTAGGGCTGCTCGATTATGGCAAAAATCATAATCTCAATTATTTGGGTCAATAATTGTAATTGCAATTATTAAATGCGATTATTCATTGACTTTGAAAACATCCATTTATTGAAAAAAAAAAAATGTGGACAGTATGTTTTTAACAGTTGATTACCCTGAACTTTAAGTATAATTCAACTGAAAAAAAAAAAGTAATAATAATAATTAAAAAAAAAATCGTTTTATTTCGATTCAATTGTTTTCGTAATCGTTGCAAGCCATAATCGTAATCGCGATTAAAATACGATTAATTGAGCAGCCCTACAACAAGTAGATGCTGAACTCATTGATGAATAACAGCACTGACAAATAGCTCCAGCTCTCTGTGAGGCTTCCCTGAGGCAGAGGCTATAAAATGCTTCAGAGCAGGCAACTCAACACTGTCCTACAACATTTCTCTCTCAGATTAAGTTGCTTTCGCGAGCAGGTGAACCAAGAGAAAGGCCAGGGACATTCCTTCCATGTCGCCCGCCCCCTCTAACCTCCTTCCACAATGCTGCCTATTTACAAGCAATAGTTTGGACCCAAGTAATAACAGCACAAGACTTCAAGCCACCGTGGTCGTGATTCAAAGTGACGGGAGGCCGGAGTATCGACCGAGTGCTACAAAGACGAGAGAAAGGTCACACAGGGTGGATGTGTTGGCATTTAAACAGCGTCCACACAAGCAGACTAGTCTCTTCTGGTCTGACGCACACTAACAGCGCTGGGTTTTGTTGTGATGGCTGAGGCCTTACCTGTTCGTGGAGGCCC
Source organism: Notothenia coriiceps (assembly GCF_000735185.1). Classification (NCBI taxonomy): domain Eukaryota; kingdom Metazoa; phylum Chordata; class Actinopteri; order Perciformes; family Nototheniidae; genus Notothenia; species Notothenia coriiceps. The sequence goes on from NW_011369945.1 coordinate 2,241,022, forward strand.
AGAAGTTGACTGTAGCGTACCCGACAGTGCAGCACGCCGTTCACATGGATGTTGTAGGCCTGTGGGATAGAGAAAGTCAAATGTGAGGAGAGAGACTGGACAACAATCTGGTGTCGACCCGTCTGAAAACCTTGGCAAAACAATAAACTATATATAGAGGCATAGATTGACTTAAAAAGGAAATATAGATATTACATTGTCTTTGAATATGGGGTTAAATAAATATAAAACTTGTCATTGCATCACGCCAAAGTGACTGTACTTTATTCAGAGGCATTTCCCNTTGACATGAATACATTTCCAAAAACACTAGAACGTAAGTTAGCATTTGTTTTGGCTCGACCCTGTGTGAAGAGATAGTAAGGTATATATAGAGGCGTAGATTGACTTAAAAAGGAAATATAGATATTACATTGTCTTTGAATATGGGGTTAAATAAATATAAAACTTGTCATTGCATCACGCCAAAGTGACTGTACTTTATTCAGAGGCATTTCCCAGGTTATAAAGTCATTGCAGAAATAAAACCAACCATAAAAAACAGTTAACTTCCTATACCTTGAACACAAGATAAGTTCCCTCACAACTCAATCTTAATCCATTTCATCTCTCTGTTTTCTCACTCTTCCTTTTTCAATTTATCATTTCATTGAGCTAATGAATGAAGTGTGAATAGGATTATATGAAACCCTACTGACTTTACAATCAAAACCGTTTCTCTTCATACTGCAGACGCTGAGCAAATATCACATGGGGAATCTTTAATCCTTTCCCTTAGACACCCCTGTGTTTGTTTTTACAGACAGAGAAAGCGGAAATCAGTGAAAAGTCCTCCGCCAAAAACCACTACTTAGAATCAGGAGTTTAAATATCTGCTTGCCATTGTGCTTCCAACATCAGATGCCTCAATAAGCTCTGAAAATGATACTATCCTACACAAATAACAAAGTGATACTCCAGTTCTGTCCTCAGGAAGAGAGCAATATCCTTTAAGTTGGCCCAAACACAGGCTCGCTTACAGAACAGAACTCTTGAACTCTAAAAGAATGTTGTGAGTTTCACAAGGTACCACAAGCCTGTTAACTGTTATTCCAATCCTCTTCCTTTTTTCTGATAAAATCCCTAAAAAGAAACATGAGACAGAAATGCCTCCACCGCAGAATCTATTGACGATAACTCATGCACAAAGCCTGCCAAGAAGGGCTTTGGTCAAAATATTGTGATTGAAAACAATCAGTGGCTGCTATCGCCTCCTGAAAAGAAATAAATACGACATGAAGATGATTAATCCTCTTTTCTACTTTTGGTAGTACATATTGCTGATTTTTTTTTATGGAAAAAATTGAAATGCACTAATATTGTCTTGTGGTTGTAAGGCCCCGACAAGCATTCAGTTGCAGTTTACATCCGTGTCCGTCCAAAGTAAATGTGCCAGATGTAAGGAAATTCCAACAAAGCACTTCTGATATATTATCTTCACAAGAATAAGATGGATGCGAGGTCACAGTGACCTTACTTAGGTTCTTCCTAGTGGTAAAAAATGTGAAGAAATTCCCTGCATGCGTTCCTAAGTGATAGCGTTCACAAGAATGGGAAGAACGCACGGACAATCAGAAAACATAGTGCCTCCGGCTACAGTAAATAAAACTGATATTTTGTTATTTACAATAATACTTGCTCTTGCATTTCCAGAGACCTCAGCTTCCTGAGAAACATTACTGAACAAACTGTTGCAGGCACTTGCTGTTGCTGACCTATGAAACCAATCAGCAGCTGAACAAAGTGCAAAGTGAAACTTCTCAAGGGAAAGAGGATAGCTGAAGGATCTGGAGGGAGGCCAACGAATTCACTGAAAGATGTGTGTGTAGGCAGTATCCAGGCAGGAAGGAAGAATGAGTATGCAGAATGGTTTGGCTCCGTTTGATAACAGAACAAAATATCCCTATGTTTTTTGTGAATCGCAAGCAGTTTAGCTCGGGGACAATACAAACACTATTATCTATTGTTCTTTCGTACACTTTTTATCCCAGTCTAATCTCTTTTTGAGGCCAAAGACATTTTGTATTGAAAAACAAAGAATTCAACTGGTCGTTACATTTTTGACCTGATAAAGATATTCAATAAGTCTACTTCTAGCTTTGTAGTCTGGAGTTACTTCACAAGTGTGGGGGAAAGCTATTCCAGTCAAAGGAATTCTAATACATGTTTATTTGACACTTTTTAAGAATAACCTCTGAGTCACTCAGTTTATATCGCATGCTGTTGAGTATAAACTCCAAATATTATAAACATTTAAAAAGGGGTTAAATGAACCTGTTAATCTGACCTGTTCCTCGTCCAAAGTAAATGAGTCATGACCACTTCAAGCTGCACCAAAGTCTATTTTACACACCCACAAACACTGTGTGAACCACAGAGGAAGATACGAGAGGAAGTATAAGCACTGAACAATTAAATAGATATGTCTGTGCTTGCACCATGTTTAAAATTCTGCAGCACTTGTTATTGCAAAAGGCAGTGTGCAAACTTGGCAGATTCTGTGGCTTACTGGTTCCAAGTTACATATCCCATCTCTCAGCATTATAATCAAGCAAAGTCCCTTCCTGTCTGCTGGGTACAGGAAGGTCGCTGTGACAGTCACAGGGCTGCCAGCTGAGGTGGACACAAATTGTTTTGCTTTTAAGTTCCCACTGCGGCACAGGGTCAACATGTAGAAAAAAAGTCAGAGATGGCACCTAAACATTTGAATTTTGGAATCTACTAGTTGAGATTTGAAATACAAAAGTAGGTTTTTACAGAACAATATGGATGAAACATGAATTATATTACTTGAAATTATATTTTGGGATATAAAATCCGTTTTTTTAATACTTTGAGACAATGGATATAACTTTGTTTTTATCCAAAGCTGATTTGGACTTTCGTGAAGCAGCAGGGACACTGAACACACCGACACGTTCAATAATAATTCAAATGTTAGTTTCCTCTTTAGAGCACATGGAGTCAAGATGGACAACAGCCCTTCACGGGTGTGTGAAAACTGAGAGCAGCTCATGATGTCACATGGAAATCAGATGCTACAGATGTTATTTCAACCATCTGGTGAATATCAGAGTTTGTGCATTCTATAAAAAATCTGATACAATAGATTTTTTTTATGTAATTGTGTACCTTATATTCAAAAACGGATCTAAGATGATTTGTTTTTGTAGTGGTTGTTCATATCATATCAACAATTGACAGGAAATACACTTGATCCCAAGCCGTCCAAGCTGTTTCCTGGCAACGTAATGACTTTTGTTCAGGTCTAGTTTATAGGAATATACATACGGACACCAATAATGTCTAAGGTTCCCAACTTTTTAGCGCCACAGACCCGGATTTGATAAGATTTAGAGACTGCCATGTGAAAAGACTTTGTTTGTTAGATATGATTAAGACCAGAGTTTTATATTTAGCTTAACTTGCTTGATCAGCATTACAGTTGAGGAAGTGAAACCTACGACCACAAAAGTCATCCTCCTCACTTCTATATGGCATTAAAAAGAGAAAATCAATGATTGTCTATTTTCAAGGGAACTCTGGAACTCTTCAAAGAAGTCATGGGGGTCCTCTGACCAAAGGTTTAGAACAACTGAGCTAACACTCAAGCAACACAAGAAAATAAGATAATATTTTGACTTGTGAGAAATTGTTTTTAAAAATAATGCCAAGCATGGGCAGTTTATCCTGACCGTAGACTGTATAAAGATCCTGACTTACTGTGACTGGTATTAAGTGTTATATCTGTTAGATAGATAAACACAACTTTATACTGTTTTAGATCTATGATGCTTCACTACAGCAATCATTACACAACCTTAATAACTTATACTCTCAGAACATAAAGCATGTCTGCCAATGTCCCAAGGCAATGAAAGTAGGACCTTTTAAACACAATGGCAAGAGAATCAAATGAAAGAAACACACAATGGGAGCCTGCTGTGCAACAACTCAATGCTGTTAGTTTGGGGACTTGACAATAATGTTAAAGAATTGTGGCAGTAAACAAGAAGGAGGTTATGATGCAATGGGGGCATTTGTCAAATCTCAGAGAGAATTCATCATGACTCAAACCTGTAAAAAAATAAAAGGAATCTTGTGTCTGAGGTGATGAAGCAGAGTCTCTTCAGGTGGTTTTGAAACTAAATGACAACATGTCAATTATGGCCAACACCATAGCAATCAACATTATGGAGCCACATTACAACATCAACCAGATAAATGCCAACAATAGTGTTGAATCATGATGAATAACGGGGGTTACTGTCCTAATGATACATTCAATGGCCTCACAGAATCACATATCATCTAGGAAGAATGTATAAGAGGTGGAAAATACTTTACTCAACTTCTTTTAAAACCCTTTCCCTTTAAATCTCTAAAACAAGTGTCTGGGGAGTATTCTTATGAAACACAGTAATTGTATTTATGAAACAAATAAGTATGTTGTAGTCTAATTATAGATGATTTAGAAGGGAAATCATGTTTTTACTGCATTAGGCACTGGCAGTGGTTTGGCCCGTGGTGATGCACCAGTGTTGATACTATGATATATTTTACAACAGTAAACATCAGCACTCTTGCTGCATTGACATTAGCCCAACCTGTGGCCAGCTGAGGCCAGCGTTTACAGCTAGGTGAAAGCAGGTAAAACAAAACCACACATTATCATGCTCACCACATAGGTTGATCCATTTTCTCCCGAGCGAACCTCCGTTTCGGGTATGGAAAAATGCATTTTAGCTCGAAACACAGCCTGCTGCCTGAGTCCTTGAACGCCACTGCAGCTTTCCGATGGAGAAGAAGACACCACAGTTCCCCACAAAGTCTCTGCAGTGACTGTCGGCGGTGACTACAGAGGAGGAGGAGGCTTCACACGGTTTATCCACTTGTTTGTAAGTCCGTAAAGGGCTGCCAGGCTGGAGGAGGCTGCTGACGACTTTAATATCTGTCCAACAACTCATGTACCAACTAGCATTCGCATAAAACTTCTCCCACGTCAGTGTCAAACTTTTCCCACTGCTGTCCCCGCAGCAGCCATGTTGCAAGTGTTAAGTAATTGCACCTCCGTTTTTGGCGTTAAAATATCCTCTTCCCCTAGTTGAAAAAAATGTTTGATAGCTTAAAACCACCTACTGTAATATTTGAGTTTCAACGTGTACAGGTAACTGTTTTCATGAGCGTAACCAGATGAAGTTTCGGGATAAAAGGTGCAGTTGCTTCCTGCAAACCTCACAGCGTCGCAGAGCCGATGGCAAAACCTCTCCAAATATGAGGGGAGACAGTTGCACTTTTGTGGTTTGGCTTGTTTTTTCTGCCTCCTATATTTGCTGATGAAAAATCAATGCGGCGAGGGAGGAAACTCATAGATCAAATGTGATAAAATCGCAGAGAAAGCAGATGTACCAGGGCCGTCAAGCCATTATGTGTTCAGTGTATCTAGTGGCCCATCAAGAGGCATTGCAACAATCCTTATGGGCGAAACCATCTCGGTTTCAGCCGGGGGTTGTTCATATTACGCGAGTAAGGAATAAATAGCACACTAGCATAATTTCCAACACATATTTTACAATTGATAAAATACCTGTATAATATAACGTTTTAAATATAAAAAACATGTTTTATTATTTATTTTGAATCTTGTAAAAATATTCTTACTAGAAGTCCCAATTGTATTTGGTGCATCCCAAAGTGACAGTGAAAGCGCAGTCAAAATTCATTAGTCAGAAAAAATGCGTCTACATTTTGTCAACAATTTGAGAAATGTAATGAAATAGGTCTGTTAATGTTATAATCTATATTGACTTGTTGTAGACTTAAAATGAAGGGACAATGGTCGAAGGTTTAGAAGGTATTACATACATAATTTATAACTTGCAATACAATTAAATTAAAGCAAAGGCTTTTTTACCTACAAAAGATATTCTTTTAATACGTTTAAATTTTTCAGCAAAAATAAAATAAAACAGATGTTTCCTTTATGTATTCAGTAGCTGCTGTGTTTTCTATTATTGTACATGAATTGCTGCAAATTGAGTGTATGCGCAATTTTAGCGCAAAATTAAGTTGGATTTGTGGATAAAGTGTTGGAACAGCTTCCTGTCACGTGTCCGCTACAGTAGGATCATATGACTTCAGTCGATGAAAATGAAAGCTGGGTGCAGCCAGCTTAAACCTGCAGTGCTTATTTTGGTCTTTAATTTATGTTTTTACGGAAGTTATCAAGTAACCGATCTGCAGGTAAGACTTGGATTTGATATTGTAACATCTGCAGTTTGTTACCGGTAACCACATAGTACACAACAGCATGTTTTATGTAATTTAGCTGTTGTTGTTTACAACCGGTTTTCTCCTTCGTCATGATCTGTAACTGCAGATATGTGAGCTCTGCAGCGGTGCTGTCCTTAATGGCACTGCAGTGGGCCGGTTCTGCTCCTCATCCGCTGGTCGGATAGAAGGACGATGCTGTTTGAGAAATGACAACACAAGTGACCCTGAACACATCATCGGGTAGGACTTTTTATGTCGCCTTCAGGGTCCATCGGAAATGTGAATATGTCAGTTATAAATGACGTATGTTGAAAGTGGAGGAAGACAAATATTATACAGGACACTAGTATAAATAGATAAGTTAAACTTGGTAAAAAAAAAACAGTCTTTAATAAAAGCTGCCAGTGCTTATGATGTATCCTTTCCCCTCAGTTTAAAAATATGAACTTTACTCTGCTTCCACACTTAAAAGTTAGATTTAAAAAAAATATGTTTGTTTTGTATATGTTCCAACCATGTTTTTTGTTTGCGTCAGGTTGGATCTGTCCTATTGTTCACTAACTCATGTGGAGGATCTTCATAGAGCATCAACAGCAGTAATGATGTATGTACAGTTACTACAATTTCATACAATATAGGATACAGACAAAATAACTCAAGACTTTGTTTGACACTTCCATAGTGAAGGGTTATTATTAATGCAAAGAAGAACATGTTGATTCTGCATGATTATTTTCACATCATAGACTGTATGATGCACATGTTCCGCATTATAAATTGTTATTTACAATTGCCCCAAACATAGAAATGTACATGGGCAAATGCTCTATATATCTGTAATATTGGTATAATTCTAAGGCAGTAGGAGACGTGAACTTTTTTTAATCCTAGCTTTCATTCTAGCAAGGAACCAAACTCGACTAATGAATGCACATCTTATTCACTGTATTTTTATGGAACCATTTGTCTTTTAAACAATTTTTCACAATAGGCCTACAAACTGTTGCTTTTCAGAGACCTCTCACTCAATCCAATTGTCAACATCAGTGAAGCAGCCTTCCAAGGATTCATTGAGTTAAATTACATGTAAGTATTCTGTTACAGAAACTCAAATATGACAGCAGCTCTCGAGAATAACATTTGAATTATTCATAACTCTATTTTTGCGCGTCGATAGGATTTTACCAGAAGACATATTTTGTCCAGGGGGCAACACCTCTTGGGAAAAGGTAGAGGTCAATAAGGGAAATCGTTTCTGTGAAGGCCAAAAAGATACGTGCAACCAGACCGGACAGCTGTGTAAGTTACCATCTAATACACTTAACATAAACCTGCAGTAGCTTTCTGGTCAAATATGACAACTGTCTTATAATTATTAACAATCCTCAGCCATGAACTGCCCGGAGAACTCCCTCTGCGCGTCCTACGGCCCGAGCTTCTTCGAGTGTAGCTGTGCTGACGCCTATCATGGATACAAGTGTCTGCGAGAGGTATGTTTTGGAGCAGCTTTATCTGAATCATTTCGTTTGGTACTTCATTTTTCACAGCTAAGTATTTATTTATTATTGTCTACAGGGGGAGTTCCCCCTTCTGCAGGTGTTTGCGCCTCTTGGAGCCTCTACATTTGTCATCTCGCTCCTGCTGTGGCTCACCCAGAGACGTAAGGCTGAGCCACTCTGAACTGCACTCAACTTTTTATAATCCCTGATGATCTACTGAGCTATAGTCGAAAGGGAAAATGCTGGCACAAAGTCTGAGGTGACCCCAGGCTTTTTTTTTAAACTACATTTTGTATTACTGTGTGTCAGCTTTATTTAATTTAGGTACATTTTAAAAACTGACATTTTTCATCAGTGCAATTTTAGGAAGAAAGTAAATTGAACATTTTAAATATTTCTACCTTTTGGCAATAATACCAATGTTACCACTTTCATTATCTTTTTTAAATGACACAAGATATTAATGAGCAAGTTATATTAAAGAGAATTCTGAGGCTTTGCTTGATATTATCTGTGCCGAACGTGCACTGAATGTGTGTAAGTGTACATGGAACTACTAATTTCACAAAGTGTTGCTGCATGTTGAACATGTGCTTCACTCACAGCAAAACCAAGTCCTGATCAAGAATGTTTCGATTTTTTACTGTATAATGTTACATTTTAAAAGTGAGTCATTAGCCGCTTTCACACCGCAGGACTTGCCGTACTTTAGTGCCGGCACTAAAGTACCACGGCACTGAATCCGCCAGGGGGCTAGTGCCAATCGGATTCACACCGCAGTACTTTCCCTGAGGCAAGATTACGCTGACGTCACTTCGTCTTCTTCTCTGGGTTTACTGGCAGGCCGCAAAACCACTTCACGGCGAGTACAAAAAAAAACAAGAGAAGAAGAACTACACGGGGGAGGGGGTAAAAAGCCCACCCGCTATACATGATATATATATATATATATAATAGGTAGGCTCAGCAGACAGACCTTAGTGCAAAGATAAAGTGTCACATGATTATCTACTAAATAGTGAATTCAGCATCAACTTCACCAAGATGAAGTTCATATCTTCCTAAGATACGTGATAACAATGGACTTTATCTTTATGTATTTATTATAAATTACCCCCTCAGGCTGATTTTGGAAAAGGACATTAACCGTTGTTTGGTGTTTTTCCCTTATTTATCTAAAACAAATGACATGATAAATTACTTGTGTTTATGTGTGTAAGACTTGTCTTTCTGCCCCTGCCATTGCTGCACAAGGTTGCAACATTGTAGATAAATTCAACCACCGACACCTGTCTGCTCTCACATTCTTCTATTCTGCAAATTTGGGGTGGGACACAATAAATAAAGCTTCGCCAGTTTGTTTGTTTTATTGCACAGTCAAGACATCACAATAACGGAATCACGCCTCTCAAGTAGCTTTTGCGAACATCGCTCAAAACATTTGGAGTTGGGAACTGCTTTCTGTAGAAGCTGCTGCATCCCGTCCTCAGAGTAAATTGCCAGAAGCGTCGACACTTCCTCATCATTCCACCGCTCCGGTGTTGTAGTACGTGTGGTCATAACTGCTTTAAAGTACAAAAAAACTACTCGCTCAGGTGTGGATGTGGTTTTGTAGCGAGGAAAACAATGGCTGCCTAACAAAAAAATGTCTGAGTCTAACGGGGCTTGGTTTGCAATTCGCCCAGCCAATAGAAATAGAATAGAAATTGGCACTCTTTTATCACCAGGTTCGTACCACCTCTCTAGCAGGGACTGAAAATGGCCCAAAGAGTTCCCGGCACTGAGTAGTCCCGGCGGTGTGAACGCGACATTATTGGTACTAGCGGAACTAAAGAACCAAAGTACCAGGGAAAGTCCTGCGGTGTGAATGCGGCTATTGAGTTGAACTACTACAGCACACTGTCTAGTCTTCACCTGCTTTTAGCACATCTTAATCTGAACACATCTGAATGTATCTGATCAAATGTGTTTAGTCCAATGTGAAATATGTTGATGTGAAAGTGGTTTTGATGCTTCTTCACAATGAGATTGAGAGTTTTAATATAAAATATAACAAACAGTACATATTGCTTGGATGAAATGTATTATTTATCATGTAATTGATACATGTAAGTACTCCTAGAAGTTAATAAATAAAGAGCCAGAAGATGCCTGAATATAAACTATTGCATAAATGGAATTAATAGTAGAAAATGACCATGTTAGTTGGGAATAAAATGCTGATTATAACTTTGGATTCCCTACTTAAGACTAAAATACCAAGTCATAATGAGATTTGACGCACGCTAGTGTCATGCGTTGAATTTCTGAGTTCCTTTGCCAGGAAATCCTAGTTTGCCTCTCACTCTTTTTATTCTGTTCAATGAATCGATGGTCATTAAAAAACTAGGCAGAGGGATTCTATGGCTCACAAACTCTTCACAGATACTGCAGCTTCGACTGTAATTAGGGAACCATTTCTGGCTGGTTTGAAATGGCATGCTGTGGTTGACAACGAGTGCATGTTTTCAACCGCATTGGAACTGTTCTGCTCCAAATACTGGCAATTAAATGTTCTGTTGTAAATAAACCTCAACGTGGATCCATGTAAACATCTTGCCTTTACCAAATGTATAAACAAAAACAGAACTACCCTCCCCACCTTAAAGGGAAACAAACCCTGGTAGTTATCCAATTCATCCATAAAACACACATGGACTCTGTTTAAAAAGCATATGCCATTTCATATATATTTATTGCATGCTCAGAGCATGGTGTTTTGTGTTGTGTGCAAACATTCAAGCTCAAACCATGGAGAACACAGAGAAACGGCCTCTGAGCTCAGACTGTCGTTCACTGGTCCACGTTCTTCACTCGCAGCACCACAGGGACCGAGGTGCAGGGGATCATTCCCAGGTCTGTGATGACCAAGTCCACGAAGTCAGGCGGCGTCACGTCGTACACCAGGTTCAGCAGGCCGAGAGAGGGCACTTTCTGCCAGTGCTCCAGCTGGGTCCTCCCCTTACGCGTCACAATGAGGTCGTCAGGGTCATCTGGAAAGCACAGAAGAAGATAGATGATCTAATCTAATGTTTGGAAGGAATTTCAATCAATGAGACAGTAGCTATTTAAGTAAGGATATCAATATACATAGATCTATTGATATTGATTCAATGATCAAAGAGGAAATATTATCTGCATTCCTCTTTTTTATTTAATAAAAACGAGAAATGGGGCACTTTATAGAAACAAGGTCTTTTTTTATTCTTTCTACTAAAATGAATATATTGTTTTGCATTTTAATGTCTGAAAGAGCCCAGCAATACAGTTTTAAAATCATATTTTATACGTGTTAGTTGGATTGAACGTCACTGCGTAAAATGGTCATATGACACGTCTCCTATCTGTTGCAATCCCTTGAATTGAATTAAAATAGACTTTTGATATCAGCAAATATGGTATAGTTACCAAAACGATTGATGTGACTGTATTATGATGACATTTGTGATTAAAACCTCTAATTTGAAGTGACAGGAACACAAATAAAATAACTTAAAAGAAACAAACACTTATGGTCCATTTTAGCAATCCACTGGCTTCCATACCTAGTTCATTGGACACGAAGGAGTCTGTCTGCACCCTCTCACAGAACTTGTATGTCTCACAACACACCAGCACAGGCACGTTGAAGGCTTTGGCCACCAGAGCGATCTGTGACGTGCCCACGCGAGACATCACGTAACCGTTAGCCAGCAGAGCGTGAGCACCGAGGAACACCTTCGATACCTGCGGAGGGCCACGTTCAAGGCACAAAGACAGAGTTAATACATTTGAGATGCTTTGGCTACTCATTGATTTATTATCTATGGAAGCTGGAAAGTGTGAATGAACCTCTGGGAGAATGTAGGAGACAGCGGAGATGAGGACGTAGGTGCAGCTGATGCCTCTCTGGACGAGGCGCCTCAGAGCCTCGCGGCCCTCCAGACGAGGTCGGCTGTCCACCACGATCACACGGAACTTCCTCTTCTTCTCAAAGGCCTCGCACAAGATGTGGTTGACCAGCGACGAGCTGAGCGAGGAGATAAGTAGTTTGAGGGGAAATGTGGAAGGAAGTCGGGAGTGTAATGGGCGAGACAGAAAAAAGGAAGAGAAAGTGCGAAAAGCAGGACTTAGGGTTGGATACATGAGTGTTGTATTCATTTTGCTTGACAACCAATGAAGCAATGCTTGGAAACAGGAAACTGCAGATTCTCAAACTAAACCAGACACCCAATTTGTTTTCCGACAAGTCAGCTTTGAGAGGCTTACCATCCATAAACTAGGATGACGTCTCCATCACTGATCTTTTCTATGGAGGACTTGGCGATAGCTTTAGCAGCGAGGAGAATATTCTCCTCGATGTAACGCTCGATACAGCTCAGCAGCTTGCTCTTCGCCTAAAGAGGAAATGTGGAAGAGAAGGATAATCAGTCACATTAACGCTTCTGTCTTTGTGGAATATGTTTGCTACAACAACTTAAGCTAATGGTCTCTGGCAACATTGTATGAGGATTGCATCATGTGACACTTACCTCTTCTTCTCTGCATTGACTAGGAATATTGGAGATCTCTTTCTTGATGTATTTGATCGCATTACCCATGCTGGCTGACAGGGGGCGACATTGATTCAGGAAACTGCAAGGAAAATAGGGGAGGAACATTATGTATGTGCAAAGCTGTACATTTTAATTTAAGACATTAAGAAAAGAGTTAGTTATAAAACTTATACCGATGATAAATAAAATCAGATTTACGTTGTCATACCTGATATATGGTTTCAACTTGTTGACCAAGTCTCTAGATAGCTCTTCATTTGGAGGTGTTGTATAGTCCCTTATTACCTAAAGCAGAGGAACAAACATTGCCTTTAGTTGTTGACATTTATTTGGTCCATAGTAATAACAATAATCAAAGAAGAAGATCATTTCTGAAGAAGCTGGATTGCTAGCTCCTGAAAACTGGGAGTCCAATGCTACATTTTATTGAGTGATAAGATGGAAAGTGAACTCTATTGCTGGTTTAGCTTTGTATGAGGATCAGTGGATGGAGTATGAATCAGTTACAGCATCAGTGCAAAAACATTTAGGCGAGGAGGAGTGTGTCTGAACCCACTGAACCAAACGAGTGAAGCCTTGCTTTTTGGAGCTGTTACGGTCTAAATCAGGGGTGTCAAATACACAGTGGGACAAAATAAAAAAAATGGGTACTAGTCGAGGGCCGGACTGGTTCAATGTTTATTGCAAAACGTATTGAAATGAACTTATTGCACATATTAAACCTGGAACTAACAAAGCTTAAATGATTGCCTATAAAAACAACATTAAACATTAAATAATCAGTTGCATTCATTTCTTATGGCTCTATCTGCAGCTTCCCCCCCCCGAGTCATTTCTTATGATTACATTTTTCAACAGGCCAGGAAACAAGAGCTTCAAAAAAACTATTCCCCTCAAAGAAAAAAACAAACATGCTCTGTTGTCGCAAGAAAAAAAGTGCAAAAGGAAACATCCATTAAACTCAGTGTGCTGCTCTGTGTTGCTAGTTCAAGCAGATACTTGGCATCTCATCTTGAGTGCAAGTTCATCAATGTTTGTGGTCAGGCTCTGAGCTGAGGAAGCCCTCAGGATTGAGTGAAGGTGTGCGTGCAATATACCGGCGGGCCAGATCTAATAGTAATTAAAAATTATACTGCGGGCCGAAATTAAATCTACCACGGGCCGGATTTGGCCCCCGGGCCTTGAGTTTGACACATGTGGTCTAAATGCTGTGTAGGAACGACAATGGAATGGTAAAGACCAAAGAGTGTGCTCTGTACCTGTTTGAAAGCATGCAGCAGGGCCACAGAGCGGGCGTTGGACCCCGCCACAATGCCCTGCGAATACTGGAGACCCAGACGGACAATAGCAGGATGAATCACTGTTGAGGGAATGCTGCAACACACAACAACAGTCAATACATGAGATTTAAAGTCATTGTAAGGGATTCAAACAAATTGCCGCGATTACAATCAAACGACTATAAGGGTATATTTTCAGCTTACCCAATTTGCTGTGTGAGAGGGGCTCTGCGACTGTACTGGTGCAGATGAGAAAACAGGCTGACTTTGTGGCCGTAGTCTAACCGGAGGGGGATCTGAAATAAAAAGCATTGGCTTTATTCTCCAGTCATTTCGAGGTTAAAAGTGAGATCATAAGGTTATAACGGAGTCACAGCACACATACACAAACAAACTCAGTTGACCAGAGGAAAAAACTAAAGTTGCTTTAGAGCTAACTGTATTTCATATTAATGGGAGGTTACTTTCAAATCAAATGTACTGAGACATGTTCGTGTTTGACCTTGGCAACAGACAAACATCTTTGTGTTATGTATGTTTTTTTAAATACTCTCCAAACAGAGCAGCACAACCATAATCCAGCACAGCAAACAGCTCAGTGTTGAGTTAAACGCACAAGAACAAAATGTACATTAACATGTAACACATTTTCAAACAAACGTATCCCAAAGACGCGCACATCTGTCGATCAAACAATACGTTTTCATCCTTTCATTTCGGTGTACGAAAACGATACAGGTTAGCAAACAAAACTAGACAAATGTCAATGTCACGCATTCACATGCAAGGAAGGCAGACCTCGAAATGTGCCGCAGCACTGCACCCTGGCGCCTGAAAGAAAAGCCAGGTATGATCACATGCAGTTATGAGTGCTGTTATTATCTCATGCAACGAGTGATGGAACATGATTAGCACACACTGCAATATTTATGAAGAGTATTTTAGGGTTGTTGTTGGTGACGCTCCAAAAACTGTTATTGTTGTAAGATATCCTAACATGAGGCAATCTGTGATGAAAAGTTACTAGATGACTCAGGCATTATTAAATGTAACTGGATAGAGCACAGATCCTCTTGATCACTTTCACTAAACGCCTGCAGCAGACATCATATTGTATTTTACTTATTTTCTTAGCGAAACCTTTCTGTTTTAGGAGTTCCTCTGAAAAGTCTAGATACCTACCTTGAGACCTATTGGTGGACAAACTGGACTAAAACAGCATAACATCCAGACTAAGCAATATTTAGTTTATGAATACAAAATAATAGAATGCTTGTTATTGATGATCAGTCAAAAATAAATAACCAAATCTTGAAGATTAAATAATAAACTAAATACGTGATATAGTATGTTATTTGCAACAGGTGGCTTTATTCATTTAATCAACAGTATTCCTTGATACATTTTGTGTGTTGTACATTTTGTCAACTCGTTTATTTAGTAGTTAATGCTCAAGATGTAACTAAAAAGCTAACACTTATGCTCATTATTTCAAACAGGCTTATGAGTCATGTTTTCTTAGAGATGAAGCATAACGTTTCTAACCTGTTGTTTCTCCAACTTCTTTGCCAGTTTCTTTAAAACCTCTGGGTTGTCCACTTGGACATGTTCTGGGAGCCTCTTCACCACTGGAAAAACATAAAAGCGTGACATTTGTTTAAAAAGGTATAACTTCAGATGGTCACCACACATGCTGACCTCCGGGCCGCTACAGTACCTGGCTGCAGCTCACTGGGTGCTGCTTTAGCTTTGCCCGTGGCAGCCGGCTGACCCGCGTCCCCCTTCTTTTTGGACGCCCTCTCAGACTCTTGCCTTGCTCTCCTGTCAGCTTTCATGTCTGCTTTACTCTTAGCGGGCTGAGGTTCTGACGCAGGCACAGGAAGTGATGCAGGAGCGGGCACTGCTGAAGGAGCTGAAGGAGCTGAGGGAGAAGCAGTGGGTTCAGGGTGGAGAAACATGCCTCATGTAACACATTGGGGTGCCTTAGACTAAAACAATCTCTGGTGCTGTCTACATTATGTTTACCCTTCTGTGAGGGTTGTGTTGGAGTTGGAGCAGCCGCACTGACAGGCTTCTCTTCGCTTTCCTTTGAAACATTTTCATCATTTTTCTCTTTGTTTTTCTTCTGCTGTTTCTTCTCTTTCCTCAGCCGCTGCTTCTCCTCTTTGGTCAGCTCTTTGCCTTCAATCTGTAAAGCATGTCAATACATGAGTCCATGAAAACATTACATCTTAGGAAGCCTTAAACTAGACTGTGCCACATGTTGAGAACATACTAACCTTTGCTTGTTGTATACACTCTTTTCCGACAGTTCCATCTGTAAAAAAAAAGAACAACAATACATGATGACATTAAATAGGTTCATCAGTATTTATGTACTCTTTAATGCATGGAAGCTCCAATACCTGCAACAGCCTTCTACCAGGTCTTTGGTTTAGGTGATGCTGTTAGCAGACACTAGCTTTATGCTAACGACCTCAGTCATAGAACTGGTTGGCTATTATTTCCTGCTACAATGACAACTTAAAACAGCCATTTAAGTTGTTCTGTTCATTAGAAAATAACATGATGAGAGGCTGATGCAATATCATCACAACACCGTTAAACTGGCTTGCTTGAAATGCTAACGTTAGCAGCACTAGCATAGAGGGAAATTAACTTTGCTACAGGCCAAACGAAAATACCTTTAAACGTGGAACGTAAGTGTAAGACATGTTGTCGTCGCACCCACGGTAAAGTAATAAAAATACCTGGGAACAGTTATAAAGTCCAGCTGTTACACTCTCACGAACTCACCTGTCACTCCACTGTCGGCCATGTTTACGATGCTGCTGAACTTCCTCTGCTGCTGCACAAACTAACCCCTGGAAATATTGTATCGCCCCTTGGTGGATAAACATTTAAGTGTTTCCTGTAAATGTATAAAAGATAGTTTGCTTTTTTATTTCTTTACATTCGTTATTTATTTTTGTTATAATTTTTTTTTATTTGTAAGCTTTAACGACTATCGTATCTCACTCAGGGATTAAAGCAGAGATGGAAGAAGTACTCATATTATTTAATCAAGTAAAAGTCGCAATACAGTGTCAAAATACTCTGCTACCATTAAAAGTCCTGCATTACGAATTGTATTTAAGTATTAGCATCAAAATATAATTTAAGTACCAAAAGTAAAAGTAGTCGTGCGGAAGGGCCAATTTAGGCGCCATATATTTCAAATGAATGTATTATTGATGCCAAATGTGTTCATCATTTCAATGATTCAATTGGTAAAAGTGGGGTTTATTTGAATTACTGATTGTGTATTACTAATCTAAATCTCCAAATGTACTAGTAACTACTTCTTTAACCCTGATTGAATCCTTGTGAAAAATGTGTTTTGTAATTACAAGCATCCCTTCAGTCTAAATGTTCAAATGTTAATATTTAAAAAATGTGGGGGGATACTATAGATCTAAAAGAAAGTGGTCCTAACTAATTCTATTGAATCCTGCAAGTATAAATGTTCTGTTGTAATAGCCATTTTGAAAGAGAATGTCATGCAGTTTTAAAAAAAACTCACAGAACCATACATTATTTTAAAGAATATGTGTCTTAAGTGTTTCATAGATTATCATTGGAAATTAGTGCAAAGTTAACAAAAACTAAATTAGCATTCATAATCAGACCAACAATTATTATTATTCTTTGGTTGTGAGAAAAAATTATAGAATGCTCCGTTTCATAATTGCCAATTCCATTTATAAACACACCATTATTTTCTACTGCCTTTTTGAATATATTGAAGAACATATAACGAAGACCACAGCTTCTCCCAAAAATATCCTTTAAAACGGGTAAGTAATATTAAGTCTCATTCATACAGGTTCGACTTTTTGGAGGAGGCTTTTTATGCTAAACAATGAATTGCAAATACTGTAAGAATCACATTTTATTTGAAATGTTGTACACAATGCAGTGTTATTATCAGACATTGACTGTACATAATGACTTATTTTTAATAATACTTGGACAAAGGCAACACATTTTATACCACTCTATAACTAATAAAACAGAAGAAAACCCTTACCAACATACACAAAAAAAAGTTTCAAATGGGCTTGTATTGGGACATTTTACTCTACGAAGCTATATTTCACATTTGGTAACCACTTTTAAAACTTTATACATTCAGAATAAATTATAATTCACCACTTGATGTTATCAGAAATCTTTATTTACTTTTTCAAACATAAATGACCATGCAGAGAACAACCAACACTAAACTACAGAAACAAATAAATAACATCACTGTCAATAAACTACCACCTCTGTAAAAAGCCGCACACACCACACTCTGTCTTTGACTCCACGCTGACTGAATTCACGACGCAGTAGCTGGTTGAAGGGGACCAAACCTCACAGAAACACCTGACTTGGTTCCGTTTGACCAGCCACAGCAAGGTGTGTTGCTTCAGCTGCAAAGGGCAGTGAGAGCAGGAGGAGAGGTTACAGGGGGTCGAAGACGTAGAAATACAAGGATAGGAGAGGAAATGGAAGTTGGACATCTTCTGCGTGGTCATCATGTCCTCTTCAGCCTTACCTGATGAAACAGAGAGAAAAGGAACATCATTAGCACTGAAATATACACAACAGAAACAAGTGTTACCGAGCAGATAGGTATTTAGAGGTTTGGGAACCCATGACATCGCCCCGTTTCCTTCCAAATCCAGCCTGCAGGAGCAAACCTTCACTCTCAGTGACATCCCTCCCCTCTTCCTTTTTTGAGAGTTGCTATAATGGGTGACAGCTGTGGTCTGTCAATCCTCCTTGACTGTCAGCCGTTGGGGCAGGGCAGGAATTTATTCAAGAAGTCCCTGAGACCCGATCATCAGCACTGAGTAATTCTAACTGAGCATGTGTCTGAGCTGAAGGAGGGAAAAGGCCTTTCACCTGTTGCCCTGCCACACACTTACACACATGCTCATGAACTCTGACACCCCCCAGCCCCCCTCCCTCATCTCATAAAACAGACAAAGGCACACTCATGCTGAATGAAAACTGACATTTTCTACCATTCACTTAAATAAATATGTACAAAATGAAATCAGCGTGGCTCTTCTTCCCAGTGGGGTTGGCGCTCGAGTCCCATTGAAACCACACACTTCCTTACATTCCATAAGTGGTGAATTAATATGGCGATATAAGGAAGCATGTCCTCACAAGGGGCAACAACTGGATTCTCCTCGGACACAAAGCACCCTTTCATATAGTCACAGTTGCAGAGTAGCAGGAACAACCGGCCTAACAATGGTTAACTGTGACAGAGCTACAGACACGTGACTCGATCATCTGCGCCACAGATTTATTAGACATTCAAAGTGTGGTTTGAGAAAATATTACTTTCACATTTAGTTACATTTTTGCCTATTTAAGGTTCATTTTCCAGATGTTATCTTTTAGCAAAAAGCAGGACCTTCTGATACAGAAAGAGACATATGACCTACTTTGTTTGTCCCTGAAAGTATTATATTAGATTGATACTGCTAAATAACACACATCTCCTTTATGGGTAGGCCAAAGCGGTGATGCTGAACTCCCTTGTGTTTAAATAACTCTGGAGGGTGAAGCAAATTCTGACTTCCAGCCGGCAAAGGTCAAAATCTGTGCTATCTCCTAAAACATTATGTCATGCCAAGTTATGTTGATCCCAACAACTGTGTAATTAAGTCCTTTTGTAGGAACATACATAATAAGAAAGCAATGTTTAAATGGCTCACATTTGAAATGCATTCGTACTCACCTTTATTTAATTCTGCTGTGTCTCCTCTTGTGGTTTTCTGCAGCTGGAGTTGAGCTTGAGGCCACTTTGGGTTCAGCCTGATTGTCCTTCTCTGTCTACTGGTGACTTCCTCAATATATCTACATGCTGCTATTTCAATCTGACCAAAATGGCCATTAGAAAGCCAAACTTCTACTCTGATTAAACTGTGATGATAATTTCCTGATTCTTTCCTGTATCACACCTCAGCTTCCCCTAACCTGACAGAGGTGTCAGGCTCTGCCACCGTGAGTCTATCGTAAATCTTACGAGAAACATTTGCTTTGACGCCTGATTCCACCCAAATGGTGCTGCAGATCATGGAAACTAAGGACTAAAAAGTCTGCAACATCTGAATCTGGAAGACCCTTGACTCAACAGATGTCACTATCCATTATGTAGCTGTCAAATATTAACCTTTTGGACTAAACCAAAAAATTAAAGCTTGGTAGAAAAAGTTGTCCAAAAGTTGGGTTTAAAAGGAAAACTAAAAGCAGAAAGACACAAAAAACCCACCAAACCCTGAGAACAACTTAACTCCTTGTCCCTGAAGCTGCCCTTTCCACCATTTGAAGCCCAAACTCATCTCTCCCTGAGCTTCCTACTGCCTTCGCTTCTCTTCACCTCCTGCGATCAACCATCCTCGTCCATATCTGGCCCGGTGGATTGTGCTCACTACAGGCCTGGCAGACCGGCCTTTTCTATCCCGCCAGGAGCGCCCCCCTCCAAAGCGGCCTCCCACCTGTTGGTGTCCTTTAGAAGCCCGGGCCTCTCCTGCGCCTCCTGTCCGGCCCAATCAGGACCCTGACAGGGGGGAGCCAGCCTGTGAAATCACACCTCTCAGCTGTTCGCACTGGGCTCGAGACACCCTACACCCCTGCCGTTCCTCTGTTCAGCCCCCCCGCCCCCCTCGACTTTTTTTTTTTTAAATGGACAAAAAAAAAGGGGAGAAAGGGGGATACAGAGAAACAAGGAAGCAACTGCACGATGGGCGTGTTTTATTGGGTTTGGGTGTACAGTCAGAACAGCAGTTACAGCAGGTCACAGCTGAACACTAGCTTGAGTTTCATCCCAGTTCGGTTTCAGCGCTTCCT
This sequence comes from Notothenia coriiceps, assembly GCF_000735185.1. Classification (NCBI taxonomy): domain Eukaryota; kingdom Metazoa; phylum Chordata; class Actinopteri; order Perciformes; family Nototheniidae; genus Notothenia; species Notothenia coriiceps. The sequence continues at coordinate 2,261,581 of NW_011369945.1, forward strand.
TCTAGTTTCATTGTATCCTTTTCAGAGAAGGAAAAGTGAGTGTTGTGTCAAAGCATCACTTACATTTTTCATGTGACGACCTTTGTGAAGCAAATACAAGACAAATCAACCAAATGTGGTGTGTCCTTTGATAAACTGTAACATAAGCCTCTGATAATGAAGCACACTTAATGATATGTGAGGAGTGTGAATATGTTTTATGGGTGCTCTTGTGGCACCATAAAAACAAGCAATAAATTCTCCGGTGGCCCCAAGGTGACCATCTTGCCACTATGGCACTTAGAAGGAAACACTGATGTAATATAAGATGTGTTTGTGGAGAGGCCAAATTAAAGAGATTGTTAACTAGAGTACGTAACTAAAAGTTTTAAATTAAAGGGCAACACTTTCTCATCAGCCATTATGAGCCACTTAGCCACAAGTTTCAGCTTTTTTTTCATCGCACTTGCTAATTATCTTCTTAATGATCGTATAGAATGTGTAGATCCTTATATGTGTGGCCCCACGGTGATTACAGATACTGTAGAGGGAAACAGGCCGAGCTCAGGGGTTCATTTTCCTCTGCTGCAAGCACAAGCCGCTCTCTAAGGTCAACACCTGTGTTCTAAAACCAGCGCTGGGGTTGGGTGTGATAGGAACCTGGGCCTCATTCACAGAAAGCTCCAGCTCAGAGAGGAGGGCTTATATTGAAACTTAAAACTCTCGCTATTTTCGAGGCACTCGCCGTCCACAAATAGCCACCCCATCGCATCTTTGTAGCTCCCGTTTTTTGCTCTACGCCACAGGATGTCGTCTAAATTCGACAGTTGCTTAATATTTCCCATGGCCCAAAGCCAGAGTGTATCACAAATGCAACATTTCCACTAATGTCAGCTATGCGCCAAGTCTCTGCCCGATATATCTGGGGAGCTAGGAATATCCGAGCACTTTTGTTGTTGAGTGAATTCTTGGTCGCTCACACCGGACACAATGGTTAAGACTTAAATAATAATCCTGCTGTTCCTCTTCACTGGACAGCTGATCACTGTCGCATACTGGCTCAGAGGCCGACAAACAAAGTCTAATCATCTGTTTCTCTTTCATCATGTGTCATGCAGAAGATCTCCTCTTACTCTGTGATTTTTCCTCTATCTGTCAACCCCTCCTCTGTAAGCGACAATCATCATGATCTGGTTGTCATCAATAGATATATTGATTCCTGTTAAAACTCTCACAAAACACATCTAGAGTATAAATGTGATTCACCGTTAACATTGCACTGCTTTAAAAGTTGACTTTCAAGAACAATTAAGCCAAATTGGGAAGAAGACGGCAGGGGATCAGCGGTTGTGTTGCATGTTATCTACAAATTGGGTCAGTGTGGTTATTTTTAACCCGTGTTCACATACCGGGGCCCCCGTTTGCTAATCACTTTGTTCCCCTCTGCAATAGCCATCTACCCCGCTGCCAATGTCCCACTGCTTCTGGGGAGGTCACAACACACTTCTCTTGGCAGGAGGACATCATTTCCCTCGGGAAAGCAGGTAGGAGTTGGACTGACTAACCCCAGAGCAGTTCCTTCAGCAGTGGATAGCATGGATGTCTATTGGTATAAATAAACCGGCAGCTGACACCAGATCAGGTCCTGCACATGCACAGGATGGGACAACCTCGCAGATTAACCCCTGGTCTTGGGAGGAAACTCCCTCTGGGGAGTGGAGAGTTAACCTTACGTTTCACTTGAAATATGAGTAAAATCATCCATTATAGAACATATCCTGTTTGATTGAGGTGGATTTTGCAGTGAAGTATGACTGACAAATATGTTTGGAAATGTTAGAGAGTAAGGTTATGTTCCCAGTGATGTAAAGGTAATTAAGTCCTTATACGCAATCACTGTATTTAAGTACAATTTTGAGGTATTTGTACTTTACTTTAGTATGTCTATACAATTAATAGCCAATGTTTTATACCATATCCGATTGCTTTCGAGTTAAGAAAATACAAAACGTCATCAACAAATAATATAACATATTGAAGGTTAAGATAGATGTTGTTGGTCCCTTGCCAAAAGTCAGAAGACGCCTGTCAGTAAATGAGTAAAACAATAAGCTTCTCATTTACCAGTTAATAAAAGTGACATCATTAAAGTGACATCATTAAGCACAATTCATAAACATATATTATTCGGAAATTAGCTGTTGAGCACAAATAGTACTTATTGGTTGTAATTTAAGTACTGTACACCTTGATGGCAATACTTTTATACTTTTGGAGTATTTTTCAATGCAGGGCTTTAACTAAAACAAAAATACTTCCAAAGTGTTGTATTTCACTTGAGTATAAACTTCAAGTACTTTGTTCACCATTATGTCTCATAGCTTTTGAATAGTTGTTTAACAATGAATATAAAGGTAAAGCGATGAGAGAGAGACTGTAGAGTATAAAGTATAAGGTGTATTTTGTAGAAGTAAACTTTAAAATGTAAGAATGTTAAATGAAAACAATGCTTCAATGAAAAACCCGACCTGTGAAAGTAAACTGCTTGATCCTGACAGAGATAATACCACGATACTGACTCATTACGTGATCGGACATTAATGCCACTCTGTCCTTCCCTGGGCCAGTTGTCGGGCCTGGGGTTGACACAGCTGCTGCAGAGAGCCTGCTCCCGTGTTGTGAGGCAGCAGAGCACAAAGGTCAAAGGTCACCGGCATTTAGGCTAAAAGAGAGAACAGGTGATGGAGAGGTGAAGGCGACTCACTCCCATGATTCACAGAGGAGTCAGAGGGGGTTTAGTATTTTTAAGGATGAAAGACTGGTAAAAACAAATTGTTCTAATGATAAAGTGCAGATCTGATTACATTGTTTTCGTGTTTTGTAACTATTTCATATAGAATTCCACATTGGCCATCAGGATATGAGGAAAATGATCAAAAACATTGTTGAAAATCACAAAATCAATATTACTTGCGGTAAATAAATCCATTTGAAAGTGTGCTCATTGCTGCTTAATTTTGTACAAATACAACAAACTACTTGTATCATAAAAACAATCAAGGAAATTATTCCCAACATTATTTTTGGACAATTTAAACATTGAAGTGAATTCAAAACGCACTAATGAGTACACAAAGAATGACGTTTACATTTTTTAGATTAGTCTCTGCTGATACTGTCTTTCAATTAACTCAAAACAAAAAAGATTATAAATAAGTTTGTCGCTTAAGTTGATATTGTGATGAAGATAAAAACATTGTAAAGCCTTATTTGCCATTTTGAACAACAGGTAACCCCCTTGGTTACATTTAGGGTTCATTTATATAGATTCCCTGTTAGGCTCTGATCTGTTACTTTGCCTCTGAAGGTGTTACAGCAGGAAACACGTCACTTTTTTCTCACCAACCAAACAATTAAGGACATAAAAGAGTTCTGGGTGTCCCACAGGGGCCTGTGTCCCTCTTTAGATGGCCCTGCTGTAATATTCAGGTGGCCCCTGAGTGACCGGGGGACAGGTGCGATGCAATGTGAGGGATCCCTGTTGTTAACCAAAGAATACAGGTCAAACCAGAGAGTGTGTTTTTCTCACAAATTAGGTAGCCCTTGTATAAAATCTATGAGAAAGACAATGTTTTAAATGTTATGATGAATCATGTTTAATTATAAATCCCTTAATTGAACAAAAGGGTACCACAGGCCCACAGACAAGGACAACAGACAATAGAAGGAAGGTTTGTATTACCCAAATCTAAATCAAATATGGGACAGAAAACAGTCATGTACAGAGCCATGATCAGCTGGAACTCTTTACCGGTCCACCTCATTCAGGAAAATTCTCAAGTACATTTCAAAAGGTTGCTAAAAAAATATTTAAGTATTATAAAGTATATTTGAACTGTGCCTGTGCATATGTTATTATGTACACTTATTTGTATTTACTTTTGTTTGGCCTTAGGATGGCGATAATTGGATGACCATTTTAGTTTTCACTTCATACCACTGTAAATTGCATGCAATTATGAGCTGTTTTGTCTTGTTTTGTTTTAATTTTGTTTTGTTTTAATTTTGTTGTATGTATGTTTATGTATGTTTTGAGTGTGTGAGGACCCCAGGAATAATAGCCAATGCTCATACTAGTGCTAATGGGGATCCTAATAAAGACAATAAAGACAACAGCTCTATGTTTTTATAAACAATGCCATAACGGTCTTCTAATCCTTGTACACATGTAACTCAGCTTTAATAATTGATGTATACTAATACAACACTGAGTAAATTGTGAAACTACTTTAATATGTACTATTGTTTTAACTTTTTAGTTTATAGAAATTATTGAATTCTATTTTTATTTGAACTTTTATTAGACATTTTACTTTAACTTATGTTTGTATGAATATATCTATTCCATATTTTTATTTAGCTATTTCTGTCACAAAACCTAATTCCCCCTGGAATGGATAAAGAATAATGATATGCTCACAGTAGTTTGGCATATATTATAATAATGTGTGGTAAACTGCATACCTGTAAGATCATATATAACAACATGTGATGACTCTTTTCTCACAGGTTGTCATTTTCCTGATCATCTCTTAGAACATGTCCTTCTAAATATGAAGTATTTGTTACTATCTAAGGAACATAAAGTCAACGTTTTGTTAGGTTGTGGCTTTCCGGTCACTTGTCACCTACCCTTTAGGCACCTTTGTGAGAAAGAGATATATCTTATACATTATCATCAATTAAAGCTAAATAAAGTTTTATATTATACAACTTTTCTCTTATCTTTAATCGTTTTTTAATGTTCTCTCTTTTACTGAATGGAACATATTATTACATGACCCTTCACCATGGAGCTGGATGGATGAATGTGGAGCCTGCGGACACCCAGGCACGTGTGTGTGTGTGTGTGTGTGTGTGTGTGTGTGTGCGTGCGTGCGTGCGTGCGTGCGGGCGTGCGTGCGTGCGTGCGTGTGTGTGTGTGTGTGGGGGGGTCGACAGTCAGCTGCCCGACTCCCACCAAAAGGAACGACAACTGCAGGGCGGCAGCGCTAACAACAGCAGCAGCAGCAGCAGCGGTGACAGCGATATAAAACCAGAGATGGGTTTTATGCCGGGCAGAGAGCGGGGGATCAGCTGAATCAGCTGAGGATGTTTGAAGAAAGAGGCAGGCGTGATGAACGAGGGTCTCTGTTCCGTCCTGAAACCTGTTCATACTCATTCAACAAGACATGGCTTTAGGCTCTAAAACTTGATCTCTCATCCTTTATCTACATTCAATTTGAAGAGAAAGGAGCATTGATGCATTTAAAGTTCCTAGATACATTTTCAAAACATGTTTACATTGAAACTCCTTTAACTTTTTCAGTAAAGAAGGATGTAGAGGAGCTCCAAAATGTCTAAATCACACAGAGAAATGATGAAAGTCATGGCATTTTATCCTGGAGTATTTGTTAAATACAGGGAACATTGTTATCTGGATGTAGTGCATTGCTACATTAGAGTAACAGGTATAGTTAGTTACTTTCAGGTTCAAAGTTCACATTAGGAGCTTAACACATAGTTTAGTTCAATCAGAATAACTTTATTCGTCCTACAGAGGGGACATTTACAATTGTAGATGAAAAAATAAGCGTCTAAGTGGAGCTTTATGTGACGTACATGTATCTTCTAAACTCTTTCAAATGTTTTCATTTAAATAACTGTTTAAATAAATAAAGTATATTTTGTGTACTCTCTTTTGGCTCTTTATATGTTCCTGTGCTTGTCCTCACTTCTTTTGTTATCAATGTAACATTATCAACATTAATAATAAACAAATAAATAATAGTTCTGCTACTGCTACTACTACTACTACTACTACTACTACTAATAATAATAGGGATTATTATTACAAGAGTTTAACTTTTATTTCCACATTGTGCTATTTTAACTTAAGTAAATGACCCAAGTACTTCCACTCCTGATAACAACTGCACAGTGTTCAATTATAATAATACAAGACATTATTAAGTACAACGTTTGTATATAGGTTTTAATGCTATATCCATTCAACCCCTCTCCCGCCCAGCACCTCCTTTTGCCCTGTCCTCCCCCTCATGGGCGGTAACAGCTGTGGTGTCACCCCAAGTCACATGACATGGGCAGGTGGGAGAGACCTATGTGGGACATGCATCCCCCCTTTCTTCCCCCCTATTCTCTCTCTGTCTGAATGTCAAACCCCACACGCACTCACAACCTCCTCTCTTCAAGGGTGTGGCCATTTTGCATTGCTTGAATGTACTCCCTGTTTATAACTCATACTGTATGTCTGATCTCTCACATTGACCACATTCCCGGCGTGTAGCTGTCGTGTTGCGGTCTCTCCCAAGAGACTGCCAGCTTATAGAGAATAACTACTCATCAATGGTTCAGACATTAACTACATTTACATTTCACTATACTTAGTTTCATGATTTGTAATGTGAAGCTCTGGGGAACTTCACTTTAAAGCCTTAATGAGACAATCTAAGACCCATCAAGGATTGCATTTTTACTTCATAATAAAAGAGGATATTGAAACAGGACATTTCTATTCACTATTTTGAAGATTCATAGTTCATCAACAGAGAGAACCTTTTCAAATTAAAGGGTGAATCAATTGCATATCAAATGGCAAAATAAGACTATTTTATTTAGTAAAAGGTTGTTTGTGTTTGTTAGTGTTGTGACAAGGATTTGTTTTTATTTGAACATTGTTTTAAAACTAAATTGAACTCTAAAATGGATGCAGAACAAACACATGGATAATTCTATTTGTGATGAAGGCATGTTTATAGTTCTGGACTATGGTGATTTGATATATATATATGAATGCACCTGCCCATTGCCTGATCAAGTTAGATGCCTCCTATCACAGTGCGCTGAGATTTGTTACAAACTGTAAAGCACTTACTCATCACTGTACCCTGTATGCCAGGGCAGGTCTGCCATCACTTACTGTTCAGAGACTCAGTCATTGGTACATGTTCATTTATAAAGCCATGTTGGGTAAACTACCACCTTACATCTGCTCTCTGATCTCACACAGAGTCGCAAGTAGCTATTGCCTAAGATCCCAGCATGTGTTTTTATTGTGTGTTTATGTACCAAGTGCTAGGACGGTTTTAGGCACTACAACTTGTATGTGCGCAGCTCCTCTAGCATGGAACACTCTGCAACAAATATTAAAATTTAGCATTGTGGTTCCCCTGCATCATTTTAAAGCATATCTTGAGGAATTGATAGTTGATACTCCTGGTCTGTATTTGTGAATAAGTTTGGAAATTGTACCCCTGTCATTATGATGTATGTGTCCTTTTTTGTTTTGTGTTACATGTGTAACCAATGTGCGGCAGGTCTCCCTTGTAAAAGAGATCGTTGATCTCAATGGGATTTTTACCTGGATAAATAAAGGCTAATAGATGGAATAATTATAATTATTTTTTATATTTCTTTTTCAAAAGGGATAACAACAATAAAGAATACATCAAATAAGTATTTTTGACAAATGATAAAGGTATTTATGCTTCTCTTTTTCATGGCAAGTCAGTGCAATGAAGAGGGAAATGTTCATAGCTTGAAGACTGACATTTAAGCACATTGCTGCCGTTGCAATGTGTAAGGCACTGGCTCCTTCGTTTATTTTACACACAGTGATGGGTTATCCTTAAAGATTTGCTCTGGACCCCCAAGTTTGTTTGTCTGTCTAAATTATGTCACCATATAAGAGCATTTTATGAGCGTCAATATGAGGAGCCAGGCATTGATTTAAAACACAAAGACATAACATTATATAGACAACATAAACAGATTAAAATATGCCTGGCTGACACATTGTAAATTGTTCTGACTGAGTTTGATTTACATTTCAGTAGTAACCAATAGTCACCAGCTTCATTTTAACTGATAATTGTTTATGAGTTTTGATACAGCAGGAACGTTGTGTGTTGGTTTAGTTTCCGGGGACAGTAATACGGGACGGACTGACCTGTGCGTGGATTCATTCAGCGAATATTCTCATATTTACGTTAAATACACGTTAATATTTCAGCACGTTGTGTAAAAAGACATAAAGAAAATACTAGTATTTACAACCAGGGAGTGTAGACTGAATATTAAGGTGACGAGTTTATATTTGCTCCAACATGGCGGCTGCTCTCTCCTCTTCAAACTGACTGTTTTGGGCAAGAAGCTGGTAAATATCACATTATCTGTAACTAGTGAAGGAGGCAATATTTATAGCCTACTCTTAAAATGTTTTATTGTGGTTAATCAGCATGACCATAAATGTAAAAGGAAATAAGTATTTGCTTATGTTGTTTACATGGCACTTTTGGTTTCATTTTCAAAACTTAAAGCTGCAACCGTGAGCTAATGCTTCATTTAATCAGCTAAGGCAAATTTACTCACTCGTTTTATTGAGAAACTATGATTTCTGTGGTTTCTGCAGAAGATGTTACTCACAGCTCGCCGCCTGTCCAAAGTGCTGCAGCTCACCCTGGCGGTCATCAAACCAGATGCTGTGGCTCACCCTGTGATGCTGGAGGTGAGAGTCTGTTAGTGAGGTTTTAACTTTACAAGTTGTTCATGTAGACCCCTACTTAAGCTGTTTTATTCCTACCTTTACGGTTGCTGTCACGTTAGTCTTCCAGAGTGAGCAGAGATATCATATAAACATTAATGCATATTATTATAGCTCCCTCCTCAAAATAAATAGCAATGCCAAAACTATCTAACAAATGTTCTTTCCTACAACATAATCAAAACGTACATATAGCCAATTGAGTGTCCACAAAATGAAAAAAAGTGTAAATAAATAATACTGTGAGGTTATTTTATGTGTCTTATTTCGTTTTTCCACAAGATTTAGACATTGGAAGAAGCTCCATTTGCTTTCTTGGTATACGGTCACAAGCCCTGAGGCCTCACAGCAATGAAAGCAGAGTAAATGATTAAAACCTCTGTCAATGGAAGTTCCCAATAAATTAGACCACTGTCATCCTAATTATTAGGAAAAGGACCTTTTTTATCAGAATATTTTGGTATATTTTAAGTATCACCCCCCTGCCAGCTTCAATTCCTGCAGATAATATAAAATATAAAAAGTCCTTCTCCAAGTCCAACAAATCGGCACACAGTATATACAGTTTTGATCTAGACATATTTAGATTTAGGATTTTGTTATCATCAGCTACAATATGGTACAACAAGATATAAACAACATTTTATCTTTCAGGCTCTTCATCAGAGGATCCTGGACAACAACTTTGTCATTGTTAAATGCAAAGACCTCGTGTGGAGGAGACAGGACTCTGAGAGGTTTTACGCTGAACATTCAGGTGTGCACACGACTCATGTGTTCAAATATATTTAAATGAGCAAAATGCTGCGGTTGTGATTCCATCTGACCACACAATTTAGCCAGCAGTCTGTTTTGTCATACCTATTATCTAAACACCTTTTAAATCACAATTACGATATATTCTTATAGGTTATAATATATAAAGCAATTATAATTAGCTGTACCTGCACATATTAATGCATCTCTAATAAGAAGCTGGTAATATTAAAAAAGTACTTTTCCCAGCAGTGTATCTAGGTCAAAACAAGTGACTCATTGTATACTGTTTCGCTGTAGCGCCCACACACTGAGAAGTAAAAACAGAAACAACCTCTTCTCTAGAACAGGGGGTTGCGAGATGATTACAAATAAATAAATATTTGTATTATTATTAATAATAACGTGGGGGTCGCCAGTCTCTGGCACTGTTATTTTGGGGGTCGCGGGCTGTAAAGGTTGGGAACCCCTGCTCTAGAGGATGTTACCTGTACAATATCTTTCATTAAAGTCAGACAGTGAAGAACAGTTTCACACTGTTAAAGAGTTTGAAAATGGATTATGCTCTGTTTTACTTCATAGGGCGATTCTTCTTCCAAAGATTAGTTGAATTCATGTCAAGGTAAGCCATCATATGTGTACTTCTAAACCATGACAGCGTAGAATGATTTACTTTGTTAAAAACGTGTCTGTTGCAGTTGAAATGTAATGATAGAGGCTTGTAAGTCCCATACCAAATAACCCACAGGGCTGACTCAGAAACAGCACACGTCAATATATGATGCTCTAATTTTATGCTCAGCAAGTCACCAATGAATCATTTTCTGGAACTTCACAACAGGAGTTTGAATTATCAGCGGACAACAGCCCTGGAGCAATATTCATGAAAGTCCCCATGTAGCCCGCGGACAAAAGCTCCACGTGAGCTCCTCTGGATTGCAAAAAGGTTCTCGTAAACACAGTGTCATTATTGTGCCCTCGCAGCAGTCAATCGGTAGTTGCCACAGCAACCTTTCTCTGGATGCCTTCAGCGTTATTGAAGACATTAGAAAACATCCTGTGCCCGGTTCCAGTCGGCATTGTTTCGAGATCAAATTGATAGACCAATATGAATTCCTGGACACGATCTTCCCAGGAGGTTTTGGAGTGGATAGATTGGATTCAAGTCCATTTTGGCCTCTCTGTTGAAGCATAGAAAGCATCCAATGTTTAAATTGAACGTCGGAAAAACACAGAGCAGAGTGTGGTTTTGCTATCGGCTTACATGGCGTGATAATTGGCTGTGATTCATGACTTCTCAAACTTGATGTTGTGTTTCCTCTCAGTGGTCCGATGCGAGCGTACCTTTTAGCCAGAGAGGATGCCATACGTCACTGGAGAGAACTGATGGGGCCAACTAAAGTTTTCAGAGCCAGATACACAGCGCCCGAGTCTATCAGGGGCCAATTTGGACTCTCAGACACACGAAACACCACTCATGGCTCAGGTAGGAGGAATGCATTAACATACAGTATGTACAAAAACACATTGCTCTTGTATTATCACGAGCTTTCAAATTACATACTGATTACGGAGTTTTTTTTTATCTCATTCCTCTTCAGATTCCATTGAGTCGGCACGGAGAGAAATCGATTTCTTCTTCCCAGACTTCTGTATGGAGGAGTGGATGGACAAAGAGGAACCATTGTTCAGATCTGGACAAATACATTATGACGATCAAAAACAGATACACACTCTTTCAACCCAAAGCTGACCTCAGAACTGCTCAGAATCCCTCAAGACTACGTAGAAAGTCTGCAATTGTTTGTCGATTTGCTCACACAAATGCCATCTGCCAGTAAAGACGCTTCAATCCTACATGCTCTATATAAAATGTATGTGTGACCATCCCTAAACGTGCATGTGTCAAGTGCCAATATGCTTATCCCTACTCTTTGTACTTTCCTTGACTATAGAAAGCTTATAAGTCGTATAAATGAAGGACCATAAATGTTTTTGTTTAATTTATTAAACCAGAAATTACTATATAAGAAAATGCAACACCTTTCTGTAGAAAACGACACAACGTAGAGGACAATGTTCCACGCCGTCGGCACTAACTCCCGTCCAAGCTTCACTGTAAATAGTGCAATCATCACAATCATTTTCCTGAGCCCTACAGATCGTAGCACAGCAGCAACTACATGTTGTGTATTCATATATGTTGGGATAAACGATCAAAAATGACATTTGATTCAACGCATCTATCCTCAAAGCATCCTAACATGTGGATGAGAACACGTTTTAGATTGTAGTTCATTTAAGAAATTCAACATTTGCCCAAAAACTATTTCCTGTCCTCATGTATGTTTTTCAGGTTTGATACTGTATGTACTGTCATGTTTTGTATTTTCTATGACTAATCTACAGTTTATCATGTCAACGTAGTAACAGGCACCATAGCATTATACAGTGTATACTTTTAAAGAAGAAAATCCGCCATGTTGTCAGGACTAGCTATACTGTACAGCTCAGAGTCTCATCCCTCCTGTGCTTCCATCAGCCGTCAGATTTCTCTTTTAGTTCAGCTTCTTCCAGTGTCCCCTGCTCTCAGGTGTTTTCTGTGTTCACCTGTTTGAGGTTTTCCGAGGGTTTCATAACCTCGTAGGTGGTGAGGGACTTCTTCACCTTCCCGTTCTTGTCCACCTGATGGATGCTCTGCGTCACTGTGATGGTCACCTGCTTCGTCGACATCCGATTGTCCTGCCATTTAGTCTGATGATGATGATGATGAAGGAAGGAGGAACATGGGATATTAAAAATATATACCAACTTTGTTGTAAAGATTGTGCATTTGTTTGGATTGCAGATGGTGGCATGAGAGCTACACATCTTTTTGTTTATATATACATTTAATTAATTTGATTAACTGATCATTTATGGACTATTTAGCACAGACAGGTGCCAACATTCTGACAATGTTACTAAGCTACTGTTAAGTTAACTTGTGTAAAATATGTATCAATGAATCTGGCTTGATCAAGAGAAGCATCAAAATGTCCATATTTGAGAAGCTGGAACCAGGAAATGTTTCCTTTAAAATATACTAGATCAGTGGTTCTCAACCTTTTTACACCAAGTACCACCTGAGAAAATAGTTGGCTCTCCAAGTACCACCATATGACCAATGTTAAAATACAGTCCATGCAGGACTCGGAGGCAAATGTATTTTTTTTTTCTCTCTCTCTCTCTCTCACTCTCTCTCACACTCACCACAAGTGAGAATATAAAGAACTAAATAATAACTTATTCTCACACAACAAATGTCAACTGTACACACATGTCATTTCCTGGACCTATACTAAAGTGTGAATGTAGGCCTCCTGCAACAACCTACATCGTAACAGAAAATGTCCTATTGGGAATTCAGTTCCACAATAATAATGAAAGCCTCCAGGAGCAGATGAGCCTAAGGGCTAATAGCTCATCTTCAGTCTGCTGATGTTTGCTATTGCGATTTCTGTGGTGGCAAAGTAAAAAAGAAAAGAGATAAGAAAAAAGACAACAATTAAGGACAAGTGTGTGCTTTTTCAGCGTTTGACCTCGGTCACAGCCTTCTCTCCATTATTTGAGCAAATGCCTTCTTCCTGAGTCACTTCTGTCCTCCATCACAGCGGCTGTGCATATCACTTTTGCGTTGCTTGCGGAGCCTGCGCTTGTGCTCGGTTGATGACTGTCCTCCTCCTCATTCACTTGTTCACTTTCGCTGGTAATATTCTCCTCTGTACCTCTCTTCCGAATACCTCCCGTTTTGAGCCACGTTTTTAACATCATTCAGCTTTCTTCTTTCTTTAGCTTGCTTGCAACGTTAGCGGGTAGTAAGGTTGTAATTAGCAACGCCAGAAACAAAATTAAAAAAATGTTTTCGTTTCTAAATCTAAAAACAGCAATAGCCTATTAGAACTAATTTAAACCACAGTTTCAATTATCTCAAGCTTATTTTCATTCGTTGTAGTATTTTGATAGTATGATTTATTTTGTAATTAATGTTATTCAATCAAGCCTCAAACTGATTGTCCCTATAGCCTGTTTTAAATTGAAGTTGTCTGAGGTCCTTACCATCAGCTGCTCTTGCAGTAATAATAGTGTACCTTAATGTCCCAAATGTGCACAATGTAGTGACTGCTTTTCGTCTTTTTGTTTACTTAGTTCTGTTTCCTGTATTTTATATGTCTGTGTTATGTGTAAAGGTTAAAGGTGGGGTAGGTACGTTTGAGAAACCGGCTCGAGATACACTTTTGTTATATTCCATGGAATGCTCTTAACATCCCGATAGCAATGAATATCTGAAGTGCTTTGACAAAAAATCCTTAAAAAAATGTCATCTGTGGAAGGCTCTGTAAGGAAGTGGCATATTTTTTCCGGTTGTGTATTTTCAAATTGTAGCTCACTCCAGCTGGTTTCTCCAAAATTACGTACCCCACCTTTGAATAAAAAAAAAAAAAATTTTTTTTTTTTTTTTTATATGTCAGATTCCTCCACGTACCACTAGCGGGAGCTGGCGTACCACCAGTGGTACGCGTACCACAGGTTGAGAACCACTGNACTAGATGATTGCTGCTTACCTTTCTGACAATCTAGTTATGAATTTGATCACTTATTGTTTCAGCTCCAGCAATGAGCAGGACATACATTGGTAAAAGTGAATGGTTTGATTCACACACCTGGCAAATAATGGTGTTTCCCACAATGCAATACTCATACCAGAGAAATGGATACATAAGAAAAAGTGCTGTGACATATTCTAAATGTGGGGAGAGTCTTACAATCTCCTCAGTGTGTAGCACACTTCTGCGCTGCACTGTGGTTCCAGATGACAGAATCACCGCCTCTTTGGGGGGAGAGCCCATTAGAGCAGGGGGGCTGCCCGGCTTCTCGTCGCTCAGACTGGCTTCAGACACGGCCGAGCAGACCTTCAGGTACGCCTGAGCAGGAAGAGGGAGGCCTTCCTCGAAGAAATCTGGAACTACAAGAAAACAAAACCTAAGCTTGCTTTACAATCCAGGATATGTGGGTTAATCAGTAACCCTCATACTCGGGTTCCTGTTACCTGATGGGATTACAAATGTTTCACAAAAGCACACATGACAAGGTCCTTCATTCATAGGTGTGTGATACTCGGGTAACACAAATATTTTTACTTGAAAACAAACATTTAATAGCATGAATAATACCATAAACAAAATGTATAAAACATGAATTATATTGACTTCTAATAGGTTTTCAAGAAATTATATACAAATTAGGGATGAAAGACTCATAAGGGAATAGCAGAAGGGAGTTTTATTTTCCTATATTATTTAACATGCTAAAATAAGAAGTAATTCAAGAGCTTAAACAGTAGCATGTTTGTACATGAAATACATAATAAAGCTGATAAAGTGTTACTGGATCTCTTAGACAGGGTAATCAGGGGATTCTGCTCCATGATAATTGCTATTTACAAATCTGGAATCCCCTTTCTCAGCTTTTCAGCACATCACAGGTTTTTTCCCATTCAAAATAACCAGCCGTGCCAATATAACTATTATGGTATCCCATTGATTATGATTCCTGTGGTGTAGAAGTGTGTTATTTGTAAATGGCACCGCATTAGTCACAGGTCTGAGCTTTCTGAAGGCTTACAGGTGCATTACTGCCACCTCTGAACTCATCTGACTAAAGTGTGTGAAGTGTCATGAATAATGGAAACACTCGGAATATCATTCTGGAGTGGTATTTGGCGTGCATGTCAAGTGGGAGTTAAATGATCTGGATGACGGTATTTTACGGATGTTCACCTTCCTCAGCAATGTGTGAACATACAGTAAATATTCAGGCTTTTTAGGGACTCACCAAAGACAGAACAAACACTTTTTAGAGATAATGCACGGTTAATGTTAAAGATAACCACTACATACTACAGATGTACATTTATTTTACATTATAGTCTCACAACTGTTTAATACAAGCTTTGTGGATGACAGTTGCTGATTCATTTGGCCGATTGTGGTTTTGTGTTATCTCCTTTGAGTAGACCTTAACTGAATTGCCTTCACAATTACATCAAGGCTCCTCGGCCTTCATTCAACAGCAACTGTATCTGTTGCCATGAGAGCCAAGTCCTGTATCAGCACCGTGGCTTTTGATGTTGCCTATTACGTGCATTTACTGATTAATTTCCTCCCGGCTTCAAAGAAAGCGCACCCGCAATTTAGTGCATAACAAGAAGAAGAACAATGGCAGAATGGTAGTGGGATGCATTTGTTTCTGAGCTGTATATGGTGACTAACTGAACAAATGGTTTGCTGCAGATCCTTGTGCCGTACATAACCCTGAGCTACAGCCCGAGGGGCATTGCAACAAATTTTCAATTTCCTTTTTCAATTTGCTGTGTGCACAATGGCTTGTTGTTTGTAAAAGCCGTGAAAAACCTCTGAAAATGTTTGACGTCAAAAGGAAAACACGCACAGGATTTTCCTTACAGAGAGTGTCACACTTCACTTTGATGTTTAGAGTGTTAGGAAGCCACTTATTCATAATAATGTTACTTACAGCATAAGCATGAGCTCTCCTAGCCTGGTGTAAATAACAAACACAAGCACATTTTCAGCCCAAGTAAATAAAAAACACTGCTTATTTTAACGAACATATTCACAATCAAACAGAAACATAGGATAGGAATTTCACATATACCACACTCTGCAGTCGGAGCCTTACAAAGCACTTATTCATACAACTATAAATGTATTATTCCTTTGTTCAGCAGTTCAATTACTGCCTTTTCCCCGTCTTGAGACCAATTAAGTATTCAGTTATCCAACCACTCAACTCTAATTCCTTCTCCTTACCAGGGGTGATTGTTTTCTCCGATGCGAAGCCAGCCTCAGAGTTTTCGGAGGGGATGCTCTGGATGGAGGACAGGGGGATGTCGGTGTCGGTGCTGGTCAGCCACGTGGACTCCGTCTCCTTGGTCCAGCTCTCCAGGTACCGAGGCTCCAGAGCATCGGTCCTGCTCCCCCCGCAGCCCATAGCTCTGCCTCGGGGCGGTGTAGCTTCCCACCTGGACCTTTCTTCAGCACGGATGAAAGGAAAAGCAGAAACAGATTTGATTTACACTGGATTTCGTTGTAGGAAGCTGTGATATCGACTGAGTGACACTTTTCCCTTCTAGACATAAAAGATTCATGATGATTCGGAAACAATATATTTTATTCTTAAGATAACATTCACTGCTAAATGATATATTAGAAATGAAGCTACTGGAAAATGTAGTGAAATGTAAAAAGTAAATGTGTATTTTGACAATAGATTAGCCATGTCTCACTTGTGATTTGCTGACATTTAAATAGTGTACATTTGATTTGAGGGACTTTGCAAATTTGCAAATATATATTGTTTGTGCAAAAAATGTAACAAAAACTTTACATGCAGGTCAAATAATGTATTGTGTGTTAAGTAGAGCCCAGTTTAAAGTACAATTACTAGGTTTTGGGAGTGGCAGTGCTGCATCAATACCAATCATAGATACAGTTCATAATGACAATTCATTCAACTGTATTTTACCATGTGTTACAGCTGTGGCCTCTGGGTTTTGGGAAATGCTATAAGGTACTGTATGGTATAGAAGATTTTAAAAAAAATCTAGAAACGAATTGGCACATAATTGGATGAAGAAAGTGTTGCAGGCCACACATATAATATACTTTACAGTTACATTCTGTACATTTTACCAGAATAAGTCTCATAATACTTACAGAACAGCACGCAGCTGTGTTAAAACCCCAATGTCCTCATAAGATCAGCCTCTAGTGACTTCTTTCCTTTAAATAGCAGGTTGAGAGGTCCCTTCTTTGTTGACTCAATCTTGTTTACAGTTCTCCATGAGCATCCAAAGGCACCATCGATCACCAAATCCAGCAAGTCACCTGAGAAAGGAAGAGTCAAATCTGTCAGACTGCAATTAAAGCTTTGCTCTGTTTTATGCATAAAAAGACTGAATGACTCTCCCATAGAGACACATATCTAACTCTTTTGTGGGATAAGTGCTTGCTGTGTAGCCTATTGAATGCTCTATTGTTGTATTTGTTCTACTGTTACCATATACATTATGGTTGTTTATAATAAACTGTTCTATCAATCTATCAATCTATATATCTATCAATCTATCTAATCGATATCTAATCAATACCTACCATAAATTAGACACAGATAAATTCCGAATAGTATTGATGGACTGACACTAAATGTCAACAATTACATTTACTATAGATCATTAGATCGCCTGGTGTAGCCTTTAACAATTCAATAACGACAATTAGGCTCAGATTATGGAATCCAAATAGACACTACAGAAGGTAAAAGGCAATGGTAAATACGCAGGACATTAATACCGATATTAGTCTGTATCGCATCATAAACAGCTATTATCGCTACAGGCCAACACAAAATAGCAACGATAGCGTGAATGAATAAAAAAATAAAACCCCGGATGATGCCAGGCTGAAACGCGAAATACGCCAATTTTCTGTTCGGTTTATATGTGAAAAAAGAACACCTTAGAGTAAAATATGATAAAGCCTTACTGGTGTGATTGTATCGCCCCGGCTGCTCCCGCGTCTCGTCGCATCACAGGCGAGTGACATGTTGCCAATAATCAAAATCCTCCGGTCGATAACGCGTCCGTGCACACCACGCGCTCCAATTCACCTGAGAAAAGGTGGATTTACAGAGAGAGTAACTGTTCAATGATTCAGCTATTCTCATGCAGAAACGGGGTATGTTGGGGGGGGGGGGTTACAACTACATTATACCCAATAATGTAGTTGTATTTTGGCCCATTGCAGCCAGCTAATGTATACCTGAACCTTAACTGCTAAATTAATGGTGTATCTGAAAATTAGGGCTGCAACGATGAGTCATCAATCATTAATTCATCGGTCAAGTGATTTTGAATGTAAGCAAATAGACGTTTATTTTCTATAGAAAACAGAGTTCTCAGGCTCTTCAATTAGAGATGTTTTATTATTTTCTGTTGTATATCAATGTAAACATTATTTTGGGCTGAGAGAAACTAGGATGCTGGCTCTTCAATGACTGACTGAACAACTTATACAGTAAAAATATTAGGCGGATTATATTGGGAGGTGTGTGGCGCAGTGGCTAGAGCCTTGGCGTTCGGATCAGGGGGGGTCACAGGTTCAAACCCCATTGCAGTCAAAATGTCGTTGTGTCCCTGGGCAAGACACTTAACCCCAAATTGCTCCTGTGGGGATTGCCCACAGTATTGAGTATGTAAGTCGTTTTGGATAAAAGCGTCTAACAAGTGACATGTACAGGCAGATTCATCGATAATGAAAATAGGAGTCAATAGCAGCACTATTACAATTAGAAAAGCTATGATTATTCTACTCTGACATTTTCCCAATTAACAATTATTAATCATGCTTGAGTAGATTGAATAATTGTCAAGTTGTTAAGCTCTCAAAAAAACAATTTTGGCTAATCATTGGAAACCTGTGACCCAATACATTATGCCCCTAACACCAATAAGATGTTCACTTTTCTGCCCACAAGGGGACAGTCACTGCCCACTCCTTTACTCAAAGAACTGTGCTGGTAAATAAATGACTATAGTTCCCAGATTACCAATAAACCCTTTAACAATGTGTTAGGGGGCTAATAATGTTTGTGTTTTTGGTGGATGTTGGTTGGTATCTATAAATCTTAGCAAAACATTTCAGACTCACCATTCTATCGCACAGTGCTGTGTGCAAATGTTAAGTGAATGAACACAAGAACACTTGATCTCATTGACAAATCCCAGTTTAAGTTATTTGTCATATAGACCTTAATCAGAGCTGGTATATCTATAAAGCTCAAATGTGATAGGTGACCCTTTTAAATCTTTTCAAGGTATAATCTCAGGTGCATGAAACAAAGATAAACAGTTCTATAATAGGGAAAAGTACCTGCACATGGATTGTAGGAAAAGCGCAGGTGTTACTAAAAACATTTCAAGTACTCAAGTGTACCAGTAAGCCATGGCTGTGTGGCATTGATCCAGCATTCACAACACAAGGACCCTGAGCTACTAGATGGAAGTCAGCCTTCATTCATTGTATTATTTGCACCTGATGTCAACATGTGTTAGGTGAATCAGGCTTATGGAGTACTGCCAATATGTGGTAATATTCACTTCCCAATGTAGAAGTTAATTCATTCCTAAAACTGCATTCCATTAATTGCTTGTAAAACTTTTTCCAGCAAAGTGCCAATTCATCACAGCCCTCTTTCTATTTTTTTTTATTTCCACAATGAACCGTAAAGAGACAGTAAACAATATTCCTCCCTGCTTTATGGAAGTGATCATATTTGAAAAACACATCCGCTGTGAAGGAGAGGTCTGCTCCTGTGAATGAAGTTCATTTATTTTTGATGTATCAGCTGCCAATAAAGCTTATTACTAAAAACAGATAAGGAATGGCGCTTCAACTGTACGATCAATTCAGTAACCGGGCAGCTCACCACTTGTTCCCGTCACACAGCGGAAGATGTAATGGGCAAGCAGTGTACAGCATACTTGATGCACAAAACACTTCAAAATACAGGCGCGATAATCTGATTTACAACTCCTGGGAAGGTCTGCTGATGCTGTGAGCATTACCGGTGTGTAAACTCTGGCCTGTACATTACATTTTTCTTCACTACTGGACAGTTCATAATGGAGACTGACAAGAAAGACAGAAGAGAACATTTATTCCCAAACCATCAACAAGTCAACACTGCACTTCATCACTTACCATGCACCACTGAACCTCCACTCTGTAAATATATACAGAGTATGCATGAGCGAAAAAGCACTCAGTTGGAAAGTAGAAACACAGACACCACATTTATTTAGACACTGTGGGGGATTATCTAAAGGATTAAACTACCAATTGGAGTCCTGCCCTTTTCATACATATTCAAGCTTTATTTTGGTCTGCGCTGAATCAAATCCCTGTGACTTTCTCTCTCAGCACCCGTCACAAAACACAATGAATCTTGCTTCCTGGGGACAGTCTGGTCAATATGAGGCTGGGCAGCCTTGATTTGTATGTCCTGCACCTCTGTCCTATTGGACTACTGGTCAATAGGCCTGTCTCCCCATTACCCCGGCGATTAATGTGGCGCGCTGCCAGACGCTACACTGGCATGAATCATGGGTGAGAGTTCAACTGCAAACAAGGACGCCTTCCACTGAATCTTATAGAAAAATGTAAGTTAGGATTAATGCCATCGGGAGCCTTGTTTTCAGTCTGTGATACACTGAGCAGAGCTGGTTTAATGTTGTTTTGTGTGAGATATTTATGTATCTGAATGACGACCATTCAATTGGAAATACACCATTTTGCTTTCTTTCAGGAGTTACATGAACAGCTCTAAACACACAATTTGAATCAAACGTGCAAACACTAGAACAGTGAGGTGCTTTTATGTTGTTTTATTTCTACTTCGTTAGATAATATCTGTATATAACATCCACACTTCACAAGAAAAGAAGGCTATACTACAAAGTTTGGGTTATTTTCAAGGTGGCTCTCTTTTAACCTGGCAGACTTAACCCAGAGTTTCAACCTCAAATCAGCTAAAAAGGACCTTTCACTAACTAATTCCTAAGGTTAGGCATTATATATATGCAAATTTGTTATATAACATTATTATAGCAAACAAAGCCATGCAGTTACAATACACAAAATAGTATGCATTGTGTTGTTGTTTTTTGCCACTTCAAACCTATTTTAAAGAGGGTATTGAACATTTGTTGTTTTAGTTGTGTTTATCTAAAAAACTAAAATAAAAAAAACAATTGCGTCCTCCCTGTATTTTCAACACAACAATCTATCAGAAAAAAGTCAGTTTTGTTTTTATTTGCAAGGTCTTATTATATATCTTACTGAACTAATGAATGAATATGGTCATAGTGCTTTGTGACCAATTTTCTTACACTGGCTCTAAAAACAAGCGCTCTATAAAATCACAGCAGCATACATTAATAGTGCTCTAAAGCCTATTATTAATCAGTTCGACGTTTACTTGCATATTAAATGCGGTATTATTCCGACCAGTGTTGCCATTTTGGATGATGTATTTATGCTTGGTTGTAAGTCCAGTTATACTGCTGCTTTATTGCACCAATAGAAAACCAATTACAAAATGGGTATTTTAGTAGGGGATTTATCATAAAAAAGATTCAATCACAAAAAATCTGCAAGACTGCAAGTATTTTGAGTCAAGCCTTGCCACAGAGTTGTGAAAGTAAGGTCCTATTTTTTGTGAATTACAGGAAAGTCTTATGTGAGTCCAAGTCTCCAGTCTCAGGCTGACACCAACATGGCTCCACTGATAACAAATCAGAAACTAATTAACTTTATAATTAGGTAGGTACGTTTCCATTTAAGTGACATATGCCCATTTTCCTGAAAATTCACTCGGGTTCATTGTGTCCTCAGCTATGGTCTTCATGATTCTTCAACAGAAATGTGTCATTCATGTCCATGAATAGAAGCACATTTTTATATAGTGGGTAGCTAAACCAAACTCTGCCATGCAGTTGGGCTCCACATTCATCCCCCACTGCTTCATTTTTAACAGCTGGTCAAGGTTGATAGCGAATAATATGCACTCTCCATTGATTTGCAAAGTTTTGCGGGGAGAAAATAACTATTTTCTGGCAAGTTCTGTCAGGAGGGGGAGTGAATGAGCTAATATGCAGCAGCGAGGCAGCCAAATCCAAACTTTCTCTGGGATTTTAGTGAGTCAGCCAGTTGGTTACCGCTCTGGAAAACTAGTTAGGATGCTTTTAGGGAGAGCAGAGGGGGAAAGTTGACTCCAATCACAAAGGACCAAGCATTTTTGCAGTTATACCATATTGTTCCAGACATGATTGAATGTAATGTGAAGTCATTACATTTGTGTGAAATTGGTCTCTACTTTGTCCCAATTAATGCCAAAAAGAATACAATTCCAACCAAAAATGTAATTTTCTTGACATTCATTCACCTTGGAAAACAACGAAACACTATGCGAATGACACTGAGACATTATCATGTTCACTTTTCCAGATTCTATCAGCAAATTGTGGATATTGGCGCTTGCAGTGGGACAACGAGCAGCTTGTCCAGATTGAGCTTTGCCTGGCGATTGTGGTTCAGTGGCATCAATCACATCTCTGGGGCTTTTTTTTCTTCTGGCAGAGACGTGCCTCTTCTCCTCTGACTGGCAACAGCAGTCTCCCCCTATGTAGAGACATGCCAGAGATTTCTAAAGAGGTGCTGTTCTTTCAATCCATCATCTCGTCAGAGCCAACATAACACCTTTTCATTAGTGCAGAGTGCTTCAGAGGAGAGGCATCACTACTACTAGGCAAATAAGCAGGGGGCCGGGGGCTAACAACAGTACGTTTCATTCCAGGCAAAAGTGGTAATGACATGTGAATGAGTTTATTGATCCGAAGCTTTTATTTGCCTTTAAGGAACGATAAGAGCGGCTCAGAAGCATGCAGCCTTTCATTCACTATTTTGCCTGGCTTTCTTGCAGATAGTCGACTTAAAAAACCTTGGGAGGAGCATTGGCTGTACAATTCATAAAAATCATTACACTTGCAGCTACTGTATATATATAAATAAATATATGGGATGTAGGATGTCTGCGTTAATGGAAACTGGAATAAGTAACGGCAAAGCACAGCATCATTAAGTATAAATATATATATCTTCAGGGTTTAATTGAATTAATATATTTCATGTTCTCTTGATGAATCAACCTTTTATCTCTTTAAGAAGAAAAATGGTACTTCCAAAGTGTACGTGTCAAAACTTGTGCCACACTAGAATTTATGTCTGACCTAAAAATGATTAATATTGCCACCATAACAGAATCATTCTCCATGACTGATTTATGTAATTTTCCCTACTGTCATTTAAATTATCAGGGGAAGTGCTAAAATCGACCTCTAGCCTCAATTGATATTTCCGCCTTTTAAATTCGGCTGGTCCGTAAATGCAGCCTTTGCACTTTATTGGCTTCATTCGTTTTATCCTGCTAAACACACAACTCTAATCCCATCAAAGGCAGGGAATATTCCAGAAAGGGCATTAGTGGGGGCTTAGGAAGCGCAGAATGGAGCATTAGTATTCATGGAATTTCCTGGGACAGAATCTTTTTTTAGTTTTAGGGAAATTATCTTGGGAAACTCTGATGAAGCCAAAATGTGGAAATAAAAAGGGTGATAAAGTGTGGGAGTCAACAAGCCGTAAGCTCAATAGTTTTTCCCTGTGTGATTTGTTGGATATTCTACAATAAAAACGTGTGTAACCTTCTACAAATGGTCATCTACCTTGTTTGCAAGTTTGTATGCTTAAAGAAGGCATTGTTTGCTGTATTAACACAAATATGCTGCACTCGTCCATAAAATGAAAGACGGACAGAAAATATCCAGCGCCTCTTTCTGGGATCCTCAAAAGCTATGTGGATGTACTTCCTAGTGAAATTAAAAAGCTTTCAAGAGCATAGAAAATGTACCATTCAAGAAGTTAAAGACCATAAGTGACTTTATTATCAAGAAATCCTTTGACCAAATAAATTATCAAAAGACAGAGAGAGTACAATATTGTTAAAGACTACACATCACAGATCATTTTAAGGCTAAAGTATAAAGACTTCTGGTCTGAGAATAACTTTGAACAAAGGACAAAATCCCCTACATGTAAATGAGTGAGGTTCTTCCTGCAACGAGCAATAACAGGCTGAACAAATGTCATGGTAATAACCTTATTATGATATCTGCCTTAAAGGCCATAGGAACCACACGATCAATAGGTATGCTTTAGCCGTTAGTTATATGAGCCCAAAGTAGATTATTGGCATTTAGAGTGGCAATAAAATGGATGCTAAGGCTAAGTGAGAAACACGTCCTTGGGGGTGTTCATTAAATGCCACGGTCATTTTACATTTCAAATCTGTGTGTAAGTGGGAATTTGAGCCTGTGGGAGAGGTCCCCATAATCAGTAGAGTTCTTTGATCGGGGACCAATCATATTGGATATAAAATGATGTTAGCATTTAGTTTAAAGAGAACTTTGCCTAAGTAAAGCATAACCTTTCCATTCACCTGCTTTATACATCATTAACATGGATTAATATAATCCAATGATCTATCTATGTTTATAAAACAAAGCTTTGCTGTGTAGATTTCTTTAGAGTTTTTTTGTTGGATTGATAACAATGATTGATTATTAAATAAGTAATGGTTGTTGAAATAAAGCAGAACATATTATTTTAGTGGACATTTATTGTAGTTACTGTTGTTAACAAATGCTGATTAACACACATTCGGTATACTCTGAATTAATTTAGATGTTTTCTTTTTTTACTGTGATTAATTACAGACATATCTCCCAGCATGAGTGACATTTTGACAGAATCATTTCTGTCATTCATTGAGAGTGACTTAATGATGACTGCCATCAGAAGCTAATGAGCCAAAGAGATCATTTGGGTAATTATTCGCTCTGTAATCTTTGAGCAATGATAATGTTCTCGCAGTGAGACATTTATAAAGTCAATAAGATCGATCAAAGAGCTAATTTAGATTCATTTTTAATACGAAAGGCATACAATTATCTGTGGATCCTCAAAATATTCAATTTGTAGAATATGGTTCAAATGTTAATTAAAGATATGATCATTCAAAAACATATGACACTTGTCCTACAAAAGTACTCATTAGATTAGGCTGTTTAATTATTTTTCCATCCGAATATCTTTTAAAAAGGTCATTTGTTAATTGATTTACATTATGTAGATATTATCTTATGGCAACAATGTCATTTGTGGTGAGTAAAACTAATAACTGAACGGGTCCGCTGCTCTTATGTCTCTGAAAGTAATACCAGTTGAATTAAACCCTCCATATTTTGGTTTCATTGACTGGGGATGCATCATATATTTATTCATGAAATTATACAGAGACCGCAACACAACCACGAGTGCCCTAAAAGAGATTACCATCCAACTCCAGGCTGATATCTAGACGCGCTAATTAAACTGTGAGTGCTGTCGCTAGGTGACAGTGATGATTTCTTGCTGAGCCCGGGGACTATCCACGGACACTGGTTTGGCAAATCATTTTGGGCTGTTTTATTTTTAATCCCTGTGCTGCAACACTTGCTGATTTTGAGATATTGCTTCACAATCGAGTGATTTTTGAGCGGGAGATCTATTTAAACCAAAAAACACTTTCTGCTTCCCCTGAGATGTAACCCCCCCCTCTCTCATACCGAATCAATACACACCAAAATGAATCCCGGTTATAGAGGCAGACGTGTGTGTAAGAATGAAAAGGTGCAGGCGGTGCGGCAGATGGGATTGTTTCATACACTGCTGATTCACCGTAATGGGAACAGGGAACATCCACAGCTTGTATCCTGATGTATGCTCATCACAACTCAAACCGACAGGACAGGAAAGGCCTAAAAGTTAACCCAATTCTGAAAATAACGGAAGAATATTAGTACAATCCCTTATGATTAGGATGTTCCCATTTATAATGCTACAACACGCTGTTTGCTACGGTCTTGCATCGGTGAACCCATTTAGGACTGGTCTCAACATGTTTAGGTGCTCAAAATGATGCAAGGTAAATAAGGTTATAAGCAAGAAGAGGCTGGAGACACGTTTGTCAGGAAAGGGAGTGCCTGGGCTGATGTCCCCTCTAATCACGAAACTGTCCGAAATGATTTAAAGTGGGTGCAGACGAACGGGTCCGCTGCTCTTATTTCTCTGACTATACGGTATATCAGCCCTAGTGAGGTGAAATGTAATAGTATTAAAAAGTGACACATCACTGTGTGTTGCTGAGCGCAGAAAGTGTGTGTTTTTGGTGTCAGGGGACATTGCTGCATATGCTATTTGTGAGATTTGTATGGGGATAAATAAATATAAATGTGTGCACCAGTGTTGTTCCTGTAGGAGCACGATTAAAAAAAAAAAAAAACGTTTTATTTTATCTTAAATGTTGGCATCTTGGCCGTTGTCACCTACAACAGAGGGCAGCAGGTTGGAGATAAGAACAACCAAACGCTGATACAAAATTATTTTAGGCTGCAAAAATGTTACAATTAATTTTCATTAACTGAAATCTCACTTTTTAGTGTGAACCGTCAAGTTCTAACATAAAACTTAAACAGTACTTTTGGCTTAGCAAATTGTCAATCTGAAGTCAAGCACATTAAGTATTCGCAGCTTTATTGTTTACTCTAAATCAGGGATGGGCAACTTTGATGGTAGTGGGGGACACATCATTGATGTACTGGCCACCAGGGGGCCGCAGATTCACTTGGAACACACACACACAAAAATTCCATGTGTTGTATGTAATTATTAACAAATAAGTCTGACATCTTCATTGACATTTTAAAATCAAAGGGAACATCCCCAAAAAATGGGAACATCCTCTAATAAGCTC